>NW_020897726.1:0-169925 GCF_003984885.1 Neopelma chrysocephalum | reverse complement strand
CCCCCCTCTCCTCTCTGAAGCATCCTCAGTAATGGCAGAAGATCCATCTGTATTTTACAGCACAGGAAGTTTTATTGGGAGGCAAGGAGAGGGGGAGGAGTGGCAGAAGTAGTTATCAACTCCATATCACATATGAGCCAAGGCAGGCATCCACTCCCCAGACACATTCATGCCTGTAACATTCCCAAACTGCTGAGTGTATGTACAGCTGCCTTCACACAACGATTCAAAGCTCCTGACTTCTCCCATACTGCTGATGGCACAAGAGCAGCACTGACGATCCGTGTGTTTGTGCAGTCTTCCTGCACAGAGAAATGCAAGTGGAAATATGTATGTATTTTAAAATATACCTTTCCTTAGCCAGTAAGAAGGCCAAGAACAGAGGAGGCCATTTTGCTGTATAAACAGGGTTGCTCAAAGCCTGCAGCTGGCAGTGGATGGCAGATAGACATTTTCTTTCTGTCACCATTTCTCCCACCAAAGCAGCAAGAGAGATGTTGCCAGGCCGCCTCTGTCTCTGCCTACGGCCCAAGACAAATTGCACAGAGGTGGGTGAAGAGCAGCATGTTGAAGCAACTGATAGAAACCTGGCTCCTTTCTGAAATACCTCTTCTGCCTCTGCTTAAGAATATGCTGCATAGCAGAGTGAATATTTTGCAGTTTATTTATAAGTTGCGCCCTTTTACTAGCTGTTTTTAAATAAGTACCTAAGCAATCTGCACAATCCCCAAAATCTAGTATAATAATTATGTTACCAGTTATGGTAAACAATTTCCACAGAAATGGAAGATACTAAATCACTATAACGAAAATGTCTTTTATTTGCAGCAAGATTTTCAAAACATTTGATGTAAAACCAGAGCTCAGTTTCTCAAATGCAAAATAGATACTGCTAGGCTTTTCAGAAACTGTTTGACAGACAAACAAAGCTCTCTAATGCACTTACAGGTGGCTCTAAAAAATACTGGTCAGAAAGTATCAGATTTATTTTTAAACAGCTATTGGGTACTGAAATCAGCTTCACCTTGTATCTGGTATCAAAATGTACTTGGTAGCCCGCACTTTTCCAAAAATCAGTATCTGAACTTTCCTGAAAACGTCCCCATGGTTGGGGCCAACAGGCTCTTTTGACATATTGTCACAGCAGCTGCTTCCCTCTCCTGCGATCCCACACACTTTGGTGCAACAAAACAAGCAAAAAATTTACATCCCCCTTCCTAGCATGCTTCCATTGGACTGCTGCCTGCAGAACTCCTGGAGCAATGGAAGACAAGGGGGCAGAAGAGCCCCCCTGTATGGGCCGTCCACCCCTGCACCCCTGCCCATGGGTATGCAAGGTATGAGGCAGCATGGAGAGGGAAACACACCACTCGAGCAGCAACCCCTCTCCTTTATAGTACAGTCTCATGCCCCTTTCACTCCCAATTCAGCTAACGTCGAGTATCAAGCTCCATGCAGCAACGCTGGTTCTCTACTTAAAGCAGATTTGAGAGTGCTAAGCAAGGCAGTGATAGCCATCCCTGAAGGTACACCATGACCCTGCATGGCAGATAACTGAAGAGGAAATAATCTCTGGGACCCTGAAGACTGGGAGCTGTTTGGCCCAGATCATTTTATGACCCTTCCTCTGAAAGGTCTGATCCTCCTGTCTCTTCCCTATGTAATTAAACAGTACTTGGATGCATAGAGCCATTGATTTCAAACATTTCCTTGCTTGATTAAGGCTTGCTCATCAGAAATAGATTTGTCCTAATTCAGTGATGGCGCTTGGATAGATTAACTTAGATAATTTGAATATATACCTTGATGCAGACAAATGGATTGTTTTGTTCTTATTAATACCAGCTATTATCTTTATTTCTGCTTTGACTCATATTCTGAATCTCAGTCAAGACTTCTTGACTGCAGAGCACAGCTGACTGAGAAATTAGTCTTTACAATTTAATGGAACACGTGTTTTCCTCAGTCTGATAATGTATGCAGACTATCATCTCTGATAACAGTAAAAGAGCAGACTTCGCATTTGCAAGTGACAGAAGGGGATAAACCAAAGGATATCTTTAGCTATTCAGTGGCTAAAGGACTACTTTGCCCACTTCTATTTCCATTTTCACACTGCAGAGGTTAATGCATTTGTTTCAGTGTATTTAGGTGATCTCAGATCTAGTAATGCACTCAGGGGGATTTAAAAAAAAAATTTAAAAATTTTACATTTTTAAAACAAACTTTGAGCGAAAGTTTATCTGATATTTAACTCATAGTCAAATTTAAAGAGTTTCCATTATGCACAGCATATAATACATTTGTGCGCATTTTATGTAATCTACAGCAATTTTACAGCTGACATCTACAAAATAAGTCCTAACAAACAGAAGGTCCTCAAGAAAAATCTCCCATGTTACATGCCTATAACAAAACACTTCTGCAAAAGCTGTGGGACATTTCACAGAAGAAAATTGCAACAAACAGGATCTTGTAGTCATCATGCCAACAAACATACAGACAAAGAAACCCATGACTAGATATTTGGAAATATTATACCATAAATCTTGCTATTTTCAAATTCACAAAGAAGCTCATAACCAACAAACTTGGACATTAGTACAACGTGGAAAGCTAGATACCAAAACAAAAGGATTTTCTTCAATAAGCATCAAAAGTAAAGTATACTTATTACTAAAATGAACTATCATATATACATTTTTCATGGATACCATTTTGATATGAACATTAATTACTAAATTTGCCAAAGAAGTTTATCGGCCTTGTTTAAAAGTCGGAAGTTAGAAAACATGAAACATGCTTGCCTCAGAAGAGTAGAATAAATCCCTTGAAAAATCAGATCTCTCTTCTTTCACAAAAACGGGTGAGTTTGCATTAACATCAAAAGCCAAGCAAATTAAAAACGCAATGCATAAAAAGGAAATTCTTACTTTAACTTCCACTGTCTTCCCACCTTGCTCGATATGCCTCTCAAGATACTCAGAAGACAGCAGGTCACTGCAAGAAGAAGAAAAAAGGAACCATAAGCCTTGCGCATGTGTTCTTGCACTCCCTCTCAGCAAGCACTGATTAAACATTTACATTTGAAAAGGGAAAAACCTGCAGGATACTTTTCCTAAAATGCTCATAAAAATCACTGAAACAACCACCTCCAATGGAGTTACACAGTGCATGGGATACATTGATTTTCAATACCAGAAGGTGGGACAAGGAAAACTGAAGGGGAGTTTCTTCATGAAAGCTTCAAAACCAGCCACTGATACTGATTTTAATTCAAGAGGCTTTCTTATTTGCTGCTAAAGCTGAACAGGTCAGAAGTTAGGTGGACTTTAAAAAAAGAAAAAAGCAGAAGGATGAAAAACCACCAGGAGTGACTCCAACTCAATATGAGGGAAAGTGGTAGCTGTGCTGGCAGGCTCCTTAAGGACACAATGGCACAATAATAAATGACCTTGTGACACCAAGACGGTGAGCTCAGGTCCACACTTAACAGGTCAGCAAAGCCATCGGCCATGGGAGCTGCAGCCCAGGCAGGCTCACAGTGTAGGTGTGAAGGCTGTGGTGGGGCCCCTGGGGCAGGGCCTGTCCCAAGGAATCCCCACCACCGCTCTCCCTGAGAGCCCTGCAGCTTTAGCAATGCTAGAGGAAAAGGCTCTGGGCAACAAGCAATCACAGCCTTCAAGTACACAAGGATTTGGAACAAACACTGAAGAGAAAAAACAATCAGACCTGGGGCAAACATATATAAATTAAATGCAGGCTGTATTTACTAAGACACTTCGGTGCAAAACCATTCAATTCCTCTCCCTCATAATTATTTTCTAGGCAAGCAAATTATAGAATCACAGAATCAGGAAGGTTAGAAGGGACCAAATCATCTGCATCGTAAATTTCAGTAAGCATTTTCAAAGACTGAAAAATTTTACTGAGATTAAATCCATATAAAGACTTGATATTGTCCCACCTCAGTGGTGACTAAACTGAAAAAGATGAAGAATTGGTACAGAAAACCTGAGAAGAGGCAGGTTGACTGCCAGGACAAAAGGCAATTAACAGAGACCCCCTCAGCAGAAGAAGCACAATTGAATATTTCGCCTTTAAACCAGTAAAACACCCAGGCTAGAAGTGAACTGATGTGCTGAGGGAGGGCAGGAACAGCAGAGTGGCAGCCAGGGCAGCAGCTCATCACCTTTCCAGAGCTTCGCTCTGGCCAAACAGGGACCAGGACCATGGACCTTGTTGCTCACAGAGACATTGGTGACAACCATGAGTGAGTTGCAAGCAGGACAAGGTTGGCAGTATGGGTCCTCCCATATCAGCCCTAAAAGCTGCCAGCTTGGTATTTGCATTAATAACCCAGGCACAAATCCCAGGAAGGTTCCAATGAAATATGCTGACAATGTTAAATTGGAAAGCATGAGGAATAAAGAAGAAGAAGATCAAAAAAACTCCCATAGGAAAGACCTGGATGATCTTCAGCACTAGATATTAGAAATAAGATCAAATTCAATTATACAAACAGCAAATTTATGCACTTAAGGGATGGAGGGAATTTCTATCATGTTGTTTTGGAAGGCCTGGTTTATAAGGAAGAGAGACATGACTGCACTTGTTTCTGGCAAAATGATTTGCCAGATCAATAGGGTGTCTTCCTGAAAAACACAACTGTCACCCCAGAATACATCAAAGAAGACGTATTTCCAGTCAAACTGAGGTAAGATTAATACCACTGCCCAAAGGAAAACTCTTTCCAAATACTGCAGACAGGTACTGGACAGCTTTGTTTACAAAGTTTCATTACCTGGCAGCACAGAGAGGCTCCTGAAGACTAGCAAAAAATTGAGTTGTGAGGGAATGTGAATGCACCAGAGTCTATACACCAAAATATAAAGGCAGATAATTAAGCTACAGAAGATGCTGGCAGAACTTCAAATGTACAAGGACTGTCAATGGAAACTGGATGTTAAAGGGGGAAGAAAAAAAACAAAACAAAACACAACAAATTAAAAAAACAACAAACAAACAAAAAAAAACAAAAACAAAAAAAACCCAACCACTTTGTATCTAAGTGTAAGCGACAGCACCAACAAAAAGAGGGGTGCTAACAAATTTCTGAATGGTAGCATCCATGGGACAACTGTCCATGCAGGTTTGGTTCCCTCAGTCACAGTGAATTCACAGCTGGTTGCTGCTGAAAGCAGAAGGTCTCAGTGCCCCCTCAGGAGCAAGCACTGAACCTACCTTATGTCAGCACAAGCACTCATCAAAACACTCTTGGTGTCAGAACTAACACTCATCAAAATACTCTTCGTGTCAGCCCTGGCATATGTCAAGGTACACTTGGGAGGGTTCAACAAACCCATGTTTTTGCTGCATTAGGTAACTGAAGTCCTTTGAGAAGAGGTACAATAAGCTCCAGAGCTGACAGAAGGGAGGGAATGTACCTGAGCAGCTGCCAATAAGGGTGGAAGAAAGAGTGAGTGACTCCTTCAGCCACTGCAGAACCAGTATGATCAGCTGCCCCAGATTTGCCCTCTAGGACCCCCTTAATTCTGGTCAGGCCCGTATACCTATATTGATGCTTTGCACAGCCGCCTGCAGGTGACCCATTATTGAGGAGCACCTAAAAGAGATGCTGTTGAGTTACTGATTACAATACTCTAAACCCTCTTAGAAGTGAATATTAAATATTTAGGATACTCATTCCCTGGGGGAAGCTCAAAGACTTCTATAAGGTCTTGTATACCTTTTCCAGATTTAGAAATTCAGACAGATGTTCTCTTAAAATGTATTTAGTTCAGCTTGCCGAAGTCAGATACACAGTTTCCCAGCATTCACTACACTTTCTTTCAGCAGAATTTTATGCTTCCACAGACTTACTAAAGCCTCCTTTATAGCTTAGAGCTCTACTTTTACTCTTCACTATTTCTAGGGGACTCAGTTAAACTAAGGCTGTCATTCTTATCTGATGGCCACAAAGGGTTTTGTGCCAAGGAAGATGCAAGAGATTATAAAATGTAAGATATTAAAGTAAGTATACAGTACAAAAGACAGGGCTAAAAGAACCTGGCTTAACTCAGAAAGAATTTTATAGCTGTGTTTGGAAGGATGATAAGGAGAAGCACAGGGTCTGCTCCTGTGAGTCTGACAAAATTACTGCTTTTTAAAAGATACTACTGTTAATGTTTTTATGTTCTGGAAGCTCATATGTTATCTTCTCAAAGATCTGGATATTGTGTCTGCAATGAGAAAACGAAGAGATTGATCATTTTCTGCCTTGTACAACACAAGAACTAGGAGGTAATAGAAAAGATCAGTAAACTCAGAACTAATAAAAAGGAACCTTTTCTGGCACAGCCACTAGTTACAATGTGCCAGTTCAAGACACTTTTAAAGCCTATCCTAAGTAACATGGTAGTATATGTCCGAGAATATTTTACAATCTCTTGCCACAGGAAGGCATGGATACTAGAGGTCTGTATTGGTCCAAGTTGGGAACGGACAAGTTAGTGGACATAAGTGGGAGCTGCCAAATGCACAGAAATTGCACCTGACTCAAAGTCTTGGAGTCCTGGAAAAAGACACTGGGGAAGCCTCATACAAGCTGCTTCTGCTCTTCCACTTCTCCCTCAGCATCTGCCCAGGGCTATTGGGGCAGGGCAGTTGGCCAAGTACCCCTTTGACCTGGCCTGGGCTGCTCTGCCTCCACCCTGAAGGGCTGTGTTTCTCCTATGGATTATAGAGGGTCCCCTGGGATCCAGCTCCAGGGTTGCTGGTGGTCAGTCAGCTGCTTTTCTCCCACCCATCACCCTTATGATGGACATACCCAGGTTGTTCAAGTTGTGTTTATTTACAAAGTAGGCCAAGAAAAGGATTCCTAAAAAGGTCCATCCATTTTTTCCTCCTTCTTTGTCCTTACTTTCGAGGACAAAAGGGATGGAAACGGCTGGGGAACCACTGGCACTCTCCCACCTCTTGAGGACTCTTGCAAGTGCCTTGATTCCCAAAATGAGCCTGCCTGGAAGGGAAACACCTGGAAGGGAAACCTGCCTGCACAGCTCCTGGGGATCGAATTAAGAGCTTACAAACAGACAATGGGTCTGAATTAAAGACACTTTCAAAGCCTATCCTAAGTAACATGGCAGGATATGTCCGAGAATATTTTGTCAGTATAAAAACCACAAATGAAGCCATGTTGTGCTTTATTATTATGACTCACTGCACTGAAAATATCATAAGATCTTGCAGATCCAATAACGCAATCAGTGCTATTACAAACTAATCTACAACCTAACAATGATAAACGATCTTGAAAATTCAGGCCAAAAGATATGCTTCTCTTATGAGATCACCTCATAGGTGGAGTCATGTTTTGTCTTCAGTACCAGTGAGGCACATAAGTGCATAATTTTAATAGAAGTCATTGCTTTAAAACAAACAAAAAGCTAGATTAAAATACTTGTGAAACATTATTAAAATTATTTAAGGTAAGACAGAGCAATCAGCATTCAAATAATATGCATTTCAACATAAATAAATAAACATAAACACTTCCCTATGGTAGAGATAAAATAGGAACAATTTAGCTTGCCTGCCAATCTATCCTAAAAGCCATCTTTATCAGCTTAAGTAGTAGTTTTTGTATCAATTATAAATAAAATCTGTGAAAAAAGAACAGACTGTGAAAAAAAATCTAAGAAACACCAGAGACAGAGAAAATTACAGAGAATAAAACATCAACACTATAAAAGACAATATTGCAGAATGAGATTTTCAGAAACATTTGCTAAGCCATTGATATAAAATCTTTGAAAAGGCATGGCAAAAACCTGCATATGTTAAGACCTAAAACAAAAAAAAAATTCACAGTAAAAAAGTATATGTGATATGTTTTTTTTACAAGGAAAAAAAGGTAACGCTAGTAATGGTAATTCTGTTTTCAGAGGTCTGTTATTTTTTAAATGCACACAAATTTAGTAATGTAGTTTTGTTTTCAGCAGCATCATTTCTTTGAGCATTATCTTAAGTCCATATGAGACAACCCATGAGTCCATTCAATACAGACCCAATAGCATAAGGGCCAGAACAAAAAATGAGTAAGCTCCTCTCTGCTCTTCCAATGCTCCCAAACAGTCACAACAGTACACAAGAGATAGAGGCGGGGGAGAATTTTTTAAAGAATAGGGCCCCAACTAAGGAAATTATCCTTATCCAAGATGATGCATACATATGCACTTGAATTGTGCCTTGAATTAACTGCAGCATTTGCATATGAGGTTTACCAAAATGAAGCTGGGAGTGTGAACCCAGGAAAACAGATCGGCTTTGGAAATAGATGGGTTCCCCAGCAGAAAGAGGCTGCTCCAGGAAGAAAAAGAGGTTAAAAAAATGTACTGGCAAGAGAAAAGAGGACAGAACAGGTCAAGTGTTTAGAGAAACAGAAAGAAAAACCAGGAGATTACAAAGCACTTCTACTCAAAAGAAGAAAAAAAGCAGCCACTAAAGATTTTTGAAAAAGGAAGAGGTTTGCATTTGAATATGAAATGGATAAAAAACTGGAAATTATCCCTTGAAATTTAATAGAAATGTTCAATTTTAAATACAGAAGGAAAATTCCTATCACCAGCTTCTGAACAAAAATTAATTTTCCAGATTCAAGAGACTGAAAAGACTAACAGCTACAGAAGAAAAGAATCAGAAATAACAGGGACCTCTTTAGAGGCCACAGGAAGAATTACAAAGTCAAGAAAGGTAGAAATAGAGGGAGCTCATAATCATAGTACTAAAATGCACCTTTGTCAACATCAGTGTTATAAATGAGAGAAATTACTGGCTTCATGATATCTGATATCATTGCTGTGTCTCCTTGAACACCATAAGAATTCTTTATCATTTCTTTTGTTTGTTCACCCTGATTTCCGTCTCCACAACTCTCCATTATGTACATCTGAAATTTCAGATTAATATGGTGATTTCAGATTAAATATGGTGCCAGACAAGGACATCAAATGAGAGATCTGAGGTAAGATGCATTACTGAAAAGGAAGAGAGGGTTTTAGTTGAAGTCAGCAGAAAAGTCTGAATGGGTGGAAAGCCAGCAGGAAATTATCAGCAGACATATGGAGACATTCAAGAGAAAACAGTTTCAGGGAAATGATAGAGACACTGATAAGAGATTGATGCCATATCGACTGCACAGCTAATGCTAACCCATGTTGCAGAGCAAACTGTGAGAAGGAAGCCTCCCGCAACATCATGCTTGAAAGGGCTGTAAAAGGAATGGGCACTGTTTGAATGAGGAAACTTCCCATAAAATGAAATATTTTCCCCCGATGGTGTACATCCTATACCAAGTATTAACAGGACTAATAGATATGGAAGGAGTGGCTATGGGAGGTGATTTTTAGAACAACCCATCTTGTACAGCAGGAAAGAGAAGGCAGCTTGATTATCATAAATCAAGGACCAAGAAAGTGGAAGACTGGATGAGAGGGAACAGAATGGATGTTTGTATCTACCAGTCAGTAAGAGTATAATGCAATTCGTATTACCTTGTATTACACTATGGTCCTAAAACATTTTCAGTATCAGCCATGAGCTAACTACAGCAAGATAAACTTTAAAAAGCCCCTTAGCCGGCAGATTTCTGTATCTGACTACCTAGGACATTTTAATTCTCCTTTATCCTCATGCCTACTCTGAAACCTTCTCTCTGCTCACATATGATCTTTCTTTGCCCTTAGGAGGGATTATCTATCTGCATACTCCATGAACCAATCTGCTTTAATAGCCACAGCTCTAAAACTTTCATCTCCACCTTCCCATCAAAAGAATTGCTGAATTTCTTTTTATGTGAATGGTTAATTTAATTAATGACTGTATCTGTTAAGTTAGCCAAATGGACTAATCAATCAGAATTAGATAGCTTCTCGTAGACACGGCAAGTTTTCACAGTGCCTACTCAGAGGAATTAAAAAACAACTGAGAAAAACAGAGCCAGTTTTTGTCTGCACAAATTGACATTTCACCCCTTTTTAAAATATTCTTACTGTGCTTTTCTGTTCTTGTTGCTGCTAATACAAAGGGGAGAAAGGAGAAAGTAATCTCTTAATATTTCTACTCCTATCAACTATTAAAGACCTTCTTCAAAAAGAAATGAGGGATTAAGAATGGGTTAAATCCTCAAGGGATTATACACAAATGCTGAGTCGTACCCAATCTCTGTCCTTTCCTGGAGCTTAATTTCACATTTCAGTAATAAACAATGATGCACAACTTGAATCTCTGCTGACGTTTCTTATAAATACTAACATTTGCTCATTTGTTTCCTCTCCAGTACTTCTCTCTCAGATCCCTAATGCCATCTGACTTGAAAATGCACTTAGGTCCTTCATCCCTTAATAGCTAATTTGCCTGTAGGACACAATAGTAACTGCTCTGCACCCTACTGCAGACGGGAAACTGCAGAGCAACTCTGCAGCCCTCTTAGGGCCTCCACCTCTGGCACCAGAGAAGGAGTCTCACAGCTCTGGCTTACAAACAGCATGTGTTTCATTTACCGGACTGGCTTCATTTCTTCATGAGAACAGGTTTAAGCAGGTTGAAGACATTCTTTCTTAGTTTCTCCAAATTTCTATTACACATGGTTCCTATTACTAGCATAAAAGAGGAGAGAGTACACAACAAAAGCTGCAAGTAAAACCTGTAAAGCAATAGCGGTAGTTTCAAGGCTCAGGCTGGCGCGACCACATCCTGATGCTGGACGTGCCTTGTGCACATGAACAGCACCTGAAGTACATCCAGGTGTTCTGCAGTGACCCTTTCCATCAACAGTTACTACACCATGGACTTTTTGGCCCATCCTCTACAATCTTTGCAATTCAGTTTGAACTCCTATGTCTAAATGACCATATGGGCAACTTTATCATGATGAACAGAAATGCCTTGTATTTTCCAGGGGGAAAAAAATAGAAGTTTATATTTAATTTCTGCAGCTAGGAAGAGACATACTTACACACTAACCATTTATTCATATCACCACAAATTTCTTTTCACTATATTTTAACGAAATATAGCTCCCTAACCCAACAAACTAAGAGTAAAACATACCTAAAGCATCTCTGAAATAATAATTTCGGGTTCTATTTGTTTATTGCAACTTAAATATAAACAATAATTTTATTATATTACATGTATCAATATCAATATTTCCTAATAAAAACAGTGAAATTGGTAAGTAGCATCTGATATGATATATAATGAAAAATGTTTTATTTTTTAAATAAGGCATTTTAAAACATTTTGTGGCGCAAGCACTGCAAAGGGCAAAAATTCAATACAGCAGTTAATTCATGCTGCTAGTGATGGAGGGAAAGTGATTACAGTCTTCTGTTTCAGACAACAGGGAGATTAAATCTACTGCCCTAACAAGGAAGCTGCACACAGAGAGTCACAGATTTTTCCCAATATCCATGGGAAGACACTGCTACTCAAGATGCCATAGTGCTAAACTAGAGACTTTAACAAGAAGAAAGAGCAGACAGCAGCTGTTTGCAAAATTTTTATCAAGCAGAAAGGTGAAGTGGGATTTTTCTTGCTCTAAACTTCTGCTTTCACAGGCAGAGTTGAAAGCAGTCTGGGCAAGGTTCACTTTCCTCCTTACCCAGTTTTCCATGGCAATGGAAGTGTCAATAAAACCTCACTCTGTTTTTGCTGATGAATAATTTACACCTATGTTTCTTCAAGCAATTACTTTTTTCTTATAGAAATTTCAGAAGGAGTCCTATTAAAATGAGGAGATATTTTCAGACCATGTTTATACTCTTACTACAAAGCAGCTTCCTCAAAGCCATTCTGTTCCTACACTTGTTCCTTGAAAGACAGGATAATCATAGTTAATTTTAGTATTTGAGAAGATCATAAATTAATAAAAAAGGGAAAAGAAATGCACACAAGAAGCACAGGCTACATATTTTCCTGCACAAATGTACTACTGTGGTCTAATCCTAGTTTTT
The DNA here is from genome assembly GCF_003984885.1 of Neopelma chrysocephalum. Lineage (NCBI taxonomy): Eukaryota > Metazoa > Chordata > Aves > Passeriformes > Pipridae > Neopelma > Neopelma chrysocephalum. Next base: position 157,908 of record NW_020897726.1, on the reverse strand, counting down.
AATATGCTTCTTCATACACTCAAACTCTTTTATACTACATGGAAAATCACTCCCCAAGTAAACTCACTTGTGATTCAACCACATTTCAACCCAACTCTCTGTATATTGTCCACAAACGCTATATTAAAAGAGAAAAACAGAAAAATTAAATGCTTAAATGTTATATATGGCCCTAATATTACTTTGTGCTCTTAAACACGAGCACATATTTTGCACAGGATGCCTGTATCATTTAGTGAACGGACTTTACTATATTTTTTATTTGGTAGCTTCCTTCATGATTTGCCCTCAAATTTTAGTTACTGTATACATACTTCTTGCCCTGAAGCAAATACACAAATTATTTCTGCTCTTACATACATTTCCATGATGCTCTCTCAAAGTACTCACAAAACACAAACACAAAACACAAATACTGACTACATACTGTCCCCAAAAGAGTTCATATTAGCAGTTCCCCAGTAAACTATCTATTTGTTTTGGGTACCCAGCTTAAAACTTCACAGAGCCACATAGTTCAGAAATACAGTGCCTTTTTTATTTTAACACATTTCAGATGTGTCCTGCCCTGTGTTGCAGTTTCAACAACTCAGGAGCTCTTGGAGCTCTTCAGAGCTGATCCGAAGAATCCTCCTCATGGAGTGCCCGAAGAACAAGAAACTGTCACTAGAGCAAATGGTGAAGGCTTCACTTTGGGGGGTGTTTGTCCGGAACCATGAAGGAAATCCTGTCAAAGTGACCAGGCATCACCACCTGCTTTGCACATACGCACCTTCCAACCCAGTAACAGGTAAACTGGAACTGTCGAGCAAACTGCCTCATTGCCAGCACAGCCTTGCCTCACTCCCAGATTACAGGCAACAAACAGCATATAATTACAGAAACAAAATAAAAAATCTTAAGATGCATAAAATAGGAATACAAATTATGCTTTGCTTCAGCTTCATCACCTCCTTCCAAACTCTTCATTGTCATACCTACCTTTCTCTCCCTTTATTCCCCAGCCCACCACCCTCCCTTCTTGCCAACCAACATTTCCATGCCACTGCTTCCCACTTCTGCATGATGCCAAGAAAGACTAGCAAAGGAAGTCAAGAGATATACAGTTATGCACTAACACTGAACACATCCATCCTAAAATGTGCATTCTTAATGACAGCAAAGCTTTCCCCTGCTGTGCTGTCATTTCTTTTATAAGCACTTAACAAACATCCCCTTATGCTCACGGTTACCTGCTGTTAGAACTCTGCATTTTATCCTCAAATTTGAAAGGTTGCTCATGCCCCAAGAACATTTTATGTAGTCATCTCCAAGAATAGTAATTTCTTCTGAACTGTGTTATTTCATATAATTACAGAGTATTTGTATCTATGGATTGAAAAATTATGGAGAAGTTTGTTTTTGTTGTTAATCTAATGAATGCATCAATTGTTCAAGTACCTGGGATGTGTCAGAAAAAAAGATCAGAAAAAATGGTTACCACTACTTTTATCTTTGTTCTCAATAGATGTGAACTTCAGAAAAGGGTATACCTGAAAATAGTTTCAATTCAAAACACAGCACACCTTAAATCTAGGAACTAATTAGTTGCTAGAAACTACTCTGATGAAGACAATATGCTAGAATTTCAAGAAGATAGAAACGGGCTTGAAACTCAGAGACATTGAAAAAGCCTGTTATTGGAGAGGCTAAGGAATAATGAGTCATGAAAAACATCTACAATGAGAGGTAAATTAAAGAGCAAGAAACTGAAATTATCTGCTGCAGCACCTTAATATCTCTATTTTGATAAAGAAGGTCCTTTTTAACAGCACAGAACATTGTGTCGATCAGGAGTCAAAGGTCTCACACTTCCTCTAGGGTTGGGCCAGGATTTTAGTCTGAAACTATGCAAATAAATCCAATGGCACAGTTAAGGGAGACAAGGAAAGGAGTCTCTTGAAGAAACAGTCTGCGTTACTGGGAAAATATCTCAAAATATCCACACATAACAAATGACACAAAGGTTTGTGAAATAAAATTCATGGCTCATCTTATAACTGAATGAAGAGTGGGAAGACAAGAGTCCCTTAACCACCGAATTCTCAGGAGCCAGATTCTGAGACAACACTAATCACTCAACCACAGTCCAATGAATTATCACAGCTCCCTCAAACTTACAATAATCAGTCTTCATTTAGCATATATAACTACAAGAGTACAGCTAGCTTCAGAGAGATAAAAAAATCCATTTCTTAATGCTGTTCCAAGTCAAATTTTCTGGCTTGCCAGATGGCTCTGGCATTACTGATGACCCCAGCAGGTTCCTTTGCCTCCCTGTGTGTTACCTACCAGTAAATCATCCTCTCTAAACTCAAAAGGCTCTTCAATTTGGAGAAGAGAGGGTGGGGTGAGGATGTGGGAATACGATAGAGGTTTACAATATCATGTAGACCATAGAGAGAATTAATACAAAGCTGTTATTCACCTAATTCCACATTAGTAAAATAGGGAAGTACTTGAAGAAATTAGAAGACTAATTTAAAACAGATCAAAGAAAGCACTGTCACGCAACAAGTTGTGAATCTCTGCAACATGTTGCCACAGGAGGCTGCACAGGCAGACAGCATCAGAAGGTATCTCAGAAAATGACTGGAAGCCATGAACGATGGGTTCATAAACAGGTACTCAAAGGCACACATAGGGATGTATCTTCTGGCATCTCTAATCAAACAGTCACGGATGTTGTGGAGGGGTGATTAGAATAGACACTGAAAGTGGCCCAACCCTGTGCTTTTTCACTGCCAGTGCAAGGACAGATGGACCATTGGTATGACACAGTTTCATTTCTTGTGTGTTTAATCACTGTCACTGCCCCTTAAGGTAAAATGAATACAGTAATCTGATATTTTAAAATTACCTTTCTATCCAAAGTCACTTTCTGAAACTGAGAGTTCTTATAGAATTTGCACTTATAGAATTCAAATTATTTTTTCACATATTAGCACAGGATTGTTTTTAAATATATGGTTCATATTCACCTCATGTGTACAGAGCAACAGGGGCCAGCAGCACTTGGCTAGCTGCATCCATTGCAGAGACTGCTCTACATCTGTAACTGGAGATCCATTTCTGAAAATGCAGCTATGATAGTTTTCCATCTGCTGCTACATGGATAGGACTATGATTCAATTTATACTGACTGTCCTACAGCAAAACTCCTGCAGGTTCAAGTATCTCCCTCTTTTCTTATCATAGGTATAACATCCTTCCAGTAGGATGAATATGATTATATGACTAGCTTCATTCCTCTGTATACAAAACTCCCTATCTTCACACTCCTCCAAGACAACAAAACTCTATTTTAAGGCCAATTACACTGGTGGGTGACATAACTATAGGTGTTTTTTAAGCAGTAAAAAAGAGAACACAATTAAATCCTTGGCATTACTAATGGTATTCACATATCCACCCAAATTGGTGCATTGATTGTTAAAAGAAGTTATAAACAAAATTCTGAGGTTTGCAGCTGGTTGACTCAGGTAGCATTGGTAGAAGTTCTCATTTGACTGATGTTCTGCTGCTGTCATCCATTTCTTCTATACACATACTTATAGATCCTATATATACACACACAAAGATCTTCTATAAGCTATACATTCAATTTTTATAGGATATATTTTACATCTCTAGTAGGCATCTGTCAGCAACACACTACGCACGATACACCCAACTTGCTTATTTGTTTTCTCTTGCTCCTTCACCTTTTTCTATCCCTTTATTCTCATCTTTCATGTCATCCTCTCTTAAATCAGGACCTTGCCTGCCTTGTTTGCAGAATTGTCTGTTTGGAGAATTATAGATCAAAATTGTTATGATTAGAAAATAGCAGAAAGCTCTCTTTCTTGACTTAAAACACAAATCAAATTGTTTTATCCTGCATGCCTACTAATGTGTCTAATGTGACAACACTTTCAGAATTTGACATGTTTTATTCAGTCGTGCTCAAAAATAAGCCACTTGCAACTTCTCATGCTGCCACCTAAGCAATGGTTTAAAATTCAGAAGATACATATCCCACAATGGAAAAATTGGCAGGGTTAAAGCAGATCCAAGTATACTGAATTCTTCCTGTAGAGTCTTAGATCTTAATCACCATCTCCTTATATCTCCAGAACACTTGCCACAACAACTTCTCTGAAGCAGGTTTATAGTGCCAGCAAAGACTCAAAATTTTGTTTTAGTCATAATGCAAATCCTTACGACTATTTTGTCTTTCCCTGTAGCCTCTCATCTTTCAGCCATGATGTGCCTTCAGACAGAAACATTATATACTCGTTTATAAAATGAGAATAGATTTCTAAGAAATATCTTATTTATTATCTATTAATCTTATCTATTTTTATCCTGATGTATTCTCTTTAGGATGAAAAGGGATCTTCAGACTTGAGTGTGCCAGTTCCAGTTACTATGTTTCAAAGAACTAACCTCTTCATTCAGAAGTTACTTACCTGCTCTTCTTTTTTCTTCCAGGATATTTTCTGTAGGTCAGGCTGAGCACCTGGCATCTCAGATCTGCAGGACTCAAAGAATGGCATTCTTTGCAAATGTGGCAACTCTCTGGCATTGAGCAGTTACATTTCGAATGCGGTGCAGCAAAACGCTACAGTCGTGCTGCAAAGTGCATCTTGCAGGAGGAGATGTAAGTATGCAATCAATTCCAGCAGATGCAGAAGTGAGCAGGAATATAGTCTGCCATTCTGGCATATGCCTTGTTTACCTTCAAAGGACTCCAAATTAATGTCTTTCCGAACAGCTGAATATAACCAAGAAGAAAACCTAAGTCTGTTTAGATGAAGGTAATTTTCATGAAGCAACTGCATAGCCTGATGTTTGCCCATAGAAAAATAACGTCTAAAGGTGCAGAACAGCTGCAGACCCTTTTAAATGCTATATAGCAGTGTGGTAGAAAGCCTTGAAAGAACAAAAGAACTGCCCTAAAGAGCACACAGTATAACATCTTCCCCCTCGGAGCCTTTGACTCAGTCACTACTTTCACAGAGCACTTCATCACATTATAACCTATGATAATCAGAAGTGCTACTGTTCCTCAGTAAAGGGATGGGGAATAAAGACCACAGTGTCACTTCTGAATGCCACTGTCCCTCCTGCAGTCCTGTCCTTTTGCCCACCAGAACTGAGATGTGAAACACAGCTGGCTGATGGGATCCGTGGTTGGGAGCACACCCAGCATCTGTAGAGCTGTCCCATCAGCCAGGGACACAGTCACATGCAGATGGCTCTAGGTATGATCTGCATCTGAATGTAGAGCTACCTCTAATTAAAATTTTAATTCAGTGAACGATGAATCTGAATTTGACCAAGCACTTCTACAGGAAACCTACTTTCAAATCTCCTGTCATCTTTGCTTGGCATCTCAGTGATGTGCTTACACTGTTCTAACAAAAGAACTGCTCCAGCTCCCTACTTGTCCTCATCCTGAGCTAACCCGGTATCCTAGAGGAACCTCTGCAGCAGAGCAAAGATATAGAAGGACTTTTTTAAAGAGACAGGGAAATAATCCTCCCCCTTCTTCACTCTGCTGAGCCACAGGAAAACAGAACACTGCACTAGGAGGCTGGTCCCTATGGGATACCCCTCTCCACAGCTAGCAGAGAGAAAAGAGCAGTTGCTCATAAAGGCAAGACCTCACTCTCCCACCAGACTCCTATCCCAACAACCCTTTGCCCGAGCCCACACTCTCCCTGCTAACTACAGAGATCCTCAGAGGTTAGCCTCCTAAGTTAGGTGCCTCTGAAAAACAGGCAGAGGAACACCACAGGAATACAATCCAGCACCTCAGTGGAGAGTTAAGAGCCTCTCACAACGGTGCTCATCCAGTTCTTAGGGAACATCGTGTGGTTTTGCAAACATTAATTTCAATAAACAGCACTACTGTTTATACCTACAGCTCACATTGCAAGCAAATGTTCAAGAAGGTATTCTCCTCTTCACTAAAAAAATATATAAGGATATTCTTATTATAATCCTTACTACATATTTCTGGAATCTTGCTCAATACTTTAAATTATTTATGTTTCTAAAAATAATCCTCCTAACATGTCATGTGTTACTTATAATAAAAGATGGATTTAAGACTCAAGTTCTACAGTGCAATGCATTTGATGAGCAATCATCAGGGAGGCTAATGTGGCTTGCAGAACAAGAAAAAGCCTTCCAAAAGCTCCACATAACATTGTGGAATTTAATGCTGAGCTAAACTATAAATTAAAGCTAACCAACCACCAAGGATGCTAATGGTTTTTAAGTTAGAAGACTTACAGGGTTATATATATTTTTATACACCCAGACATTTTTCCCCCCTCACAAAAACAGAGCCAGATACAATTATACAACCAATTAATCAATTCTGTAATGTTTTCATGGGAATATTTTCAGTACATCTGATAAACACTGTTAGTACAACTGAAATCTGCAGCATTCTATCTTAATATTTGGAGATGAGAATTAAACTGCAAGTTAGAAAAATAAATGTAGCTGTTTCTTTAATCACAAAGACATGCATGTTGATGAATACTTTCTTAAAGCTAATTGATATCAGTGTTTGGGAAGAGGTGACATAATCTCAAACACTGATTGCCATAATTAGAAATATAGAAATCTAAAAAATGATAATTTAGAAGTAAAGTAACCAAGTTTAAGGAATGCCTTTACTGGAATAAACGCATTTTTCATTTACATTTGGTTTTTTTATAGACCAGCAATGTGTGGAGGTGGAAACAACTATGCTGTAAAGCAGATAGAGAATTAGAATATAAGAAAGATGGCAAGATGTCTGACACCTCAGATGCCCTGAAAACATATTTTTTAATTAGTGCTGGGCAGGAATTTCCAATAAATGGTTTTTCACCAAAAAAAATCCTCCAGCTTTTCCAGAGTGAAACCTTAATCAGAAATGTAACAGTTTAAACATTTTTGTTCCAAAACACACCTCCATATAGCCAAAGAACTGCACAACTCTTTACATTCACATCCAAAGCCCTGATTTGCTTGATTTAGATTAAGAAGTATAACTGAAGCATCTATAAAGAGATGTGTACCCTAATCACTGCTCTTCAGACTATTCTTGGATTGGCATCAATTTCATCATTTCCACTCTGTGCCATACAAGTGATTCATTGCACCAAAGGAAGCAAAAACAAGACTAACTGAAAAATGTTGACATATTTGAGATATAAAAGGCTTTGTTTTAAGTCTCCTGGACCTATTATCAGTTCTCGCCCCTGTTTGTTCCCAAATTGCCATTTTCTCTCAAAAACATGAGATATTTTCAGCGGCTGAGCATTCATTATGTGCATTAACAAAGCAGAGGGTATTAATATGCAGTACTTTTGAAAATCAGTTCATTTCTATTTAAACAACAGAATATGGATTGTGCACTTCAGATTGACATATCTGGCCAAAAATACGTAAGCATTACAACATTCAGAATCAGAATAGAAACGTGTAAGGGAACCCTGAAGATACATCAAAGTTTCATGAAAACTTACTTTGTGGGAGAACATGGCTACACCAGTGGCAGATGGGTGATGTACTGCAGAACAGGTGGATTCCAGATCTTCCAATATCAGTATCATCACCCTACACAGACTTCAGACTTTGCAAAAGTTTAGTATTTTGGGTTACGACAGCAGAGCAAAGACCTGCTACACCTTATGTATTACAAGAGGTGCCTGTCATCACTGAAATCTACTGACACTACACTTCCTTACGAAATATTTTTAAGGGAAACAAATCTTAACAGAGCAAACCCTTTTCTAAACAGAACAGGCTTTCTTTTCATTGAGTTGCACCGTCTCTGAGGTATTGACAAATTTTGCGTGGAGAATTCCAGCATTTTCAAAGCTCATTTCATTTTGATACAATATACCCTAGAGCTTTTCATTGTGGAAAGCATAAAAAATAACACAGAAACTATCCAAATACATATGGATTTGGTTTTCGTATTGAAATATTTGAGGTTAAAATCTCCTCAAATACAACTAAATTTAACACCAGAAACATGAACAAACTCCTGAAATGCAATGATACATTCTCTACAAAGTTTTAATCCATACATAAAAATAGTAGAAAATTAACATTGATTAAAAAAAAATAAAAAGAGTAGATGTGTTCTCCCCTAACCCAAGCGTCCTTTCATACACTATTTCACTTTTTAACAGTTTGCAGCATAAAATGTTCTTTAAAGTTAAATAATGCATTTGCAGAATTAATATATAATATCAGCTGGAAGCACACATTAAGGAAAATGTGAGGAGAGAAAACATTTTCATCTTAGAATGAGATAATGGAGAAGCAGGAGATGAAGTAGTGCTATTCTAGATATTGTGAGCTGCTAGAGAAATTTTCTTAATACCCAGGATGATGATGTTGGTCTGAGACATGAAGTTCATACTTCAGTCCATGCAATCTGAGTATGCAAAAAATGAAGGTGACCAATTCCGACTTAAATGAGTGGGAGTCAAGGGCACTCAGCCCCTGAAAGACCTAATCCCTCTGAGATGAGGCATCACTCATGCCACTCTAATTTCAGATTACAAGAATGGGTCTATAATAATACTTGGGTATGCCCGCCTGAATCCATGTATTCATGGATTAGCTTCAGTCACAGAAAATGAAATGGAAGGTGACAGTTATTCAGAAAGTGTAGACTTAGATTTGCTACTCAAAAGCACTGGTGTGCAGTAGAGCATGGGAATTACTCCTTGCAGCTAGGCAGAACTCCAGCCTCACACTCTGCAAAAATGGTGGAGAAGGAACTACTATTTATATTGTACAGCTATTATCTATATTTATTTATATGTATATATTTATGTTATTTATACTCCATTTATGCTATAATAATATAGTATTGCTTTATGGTGAACTTGCCTCCGGCTGCCGCAAGAGAGGAGCTCCGAAGAAAAGATACAAGGACTCCCTGAAGCAACAACTCAGCCTCGGGCATATTGATCACCATAACTGGTCCACTCTGGCCTCTAATCGGGAGGCCTGGAGACAGACCATTTATAACGCTGCTGATGCTTTTGAGAAGGCACGCAGGATCACTCTTGAGGAGAAAAGACAACGCAGAAAGAATCGAACCTTGCAGAATATACCATCTAAGGAGTCTTTCTGCTGTGTCTTTTGCAACCGGACGTGTCTATCTCGTATTGGCCTTTTTAGCCACCAACGCGCTTGCATGAAAAATGGGTAGAGCCCTTCCCAAATCTTCGTTCGCGAAGCCTAGCCATGATTTGATTTGATTTGAATATAGTATTATTTATACTATTACACCATCACCTCAGAAAGGTGACAAGAAGTATAAAACTGCAAATAAACTAAAATTGCAAAAGACAGGAACAGAGAGCAAACCCCTTCAGTGTCCCAGAGATGACTGAATTCCAATCTCCTCCCAGCTATGCCCTGAAGGCAAAGGAAGCCCCCTAAGCTATCTGACAGCATTCTCCCTCCCACTATATAAACATAGTCCAAGTATTTAAAGGCTTTTGCTCACAGTATGTCGATATAATTCTGTCCAATATCATAATTTTGTATCCCTGAAATCCTTTCTTTTTCCAGTGTATTTTAAAACACAGAAAGTACTATACAGTGAAAGCTCAGAAAGTTCTATTTTGTTACCATATTTTTCATGCCATAAATGGACCATAAATAGCACACAAGCTTTACACTTTTATCAGTTTAATCAGGAGTTTCCGTTCACAAGAGGTTATTCAACAAATTCCAGACCCCTTCGTCTAATAAGAGAGAGTGTATTAAAGTTTTTTTCCAAATAGGTTTTCTCCCCCAAGCAATTCCTTTTTTAATCTTCAAAGGCACTTAAATAAGAGAAATACCCCAAAATAGAATCACATTCATATTTCCTGAATGAGCAACTTGTTGTAATGTATTGGAAAACAATTCAAAATAAGCAATTATTCTTTGCTACTTGGCCACTTGAGCCGCAGCAATTTTTTTAGGATACAAATACGTATTTTACCAGTACTACTGACACGGGTTTATAAAAGGACACAGAAAAAAATGAGTTACTATCCCAGACTTGCAAAATATCATTCCCAAAAGCACAATAACACTCTTGTCTCAAATTCAAATTTTTCAGAGTTATGCAGCAAAGAACCCTACCCTAGGACTGAAGAGAAGTCAGTGACTGGGTAACAACAACATACTAAATAGTGAATGAAACATAGAATGCAATATTTCATCCAGGAGAAAAAAAAAAAAGTTTGCAGGAAAAGAATACAAAAAAAGAATACAAAAGAATAATAAGCACAAACAAGCTAGTTTGTTAAATCAAAATCTGAGAAAATGTTAAAATGTTGTACATTTTGTTGGTTTATTTAAGTCAAGACTTGAAAAGTTTCTGCAATATTTTTAAAGAATGTTTTTGTTTGCATTTCCACCCACTGTTAGTTTCTCAGCCATCAAGACAACAAAGAAACTATTGCCAAAAAAAATGTCCAAACTTCATTTTTGTTGTTGGTTTTGTCAGAAAAATTGATAAATTAGGTAAGATTCTGGCAAACATACACATTGTTTTTCTAACAGAAAATCATCTTATCTTTACAGTAATTATTTAGTTTTTATAAGAACACAGGTTATCACTGGCAAGCCTACTGTAGAATTTCACTGCACAGTTCACACAACTCCAAAAACTAATTAGACAGAATTTCAATTGCAACTGTTGAGATTTTTAAACAGTTATGTTATAGATGGAAGATTTCTACCATGACCTGATCAGAGATGGTCAGAACTGTGAGGTGGATTTGTACCTCCAAGATCTTGAAGAAATAGAATGCTTTTCATTTAAAAAAATAAATACATCAAAAGTAGGTTTTATTTTAATCTAAATCAGAATAATAAACTTTTTAATCCATCTGTCAGAAGAAAAAACAGTTATGTAACACCATTTATGTATATCCAGAAAGTGTGTGTAAAAAAAATCACCCCAGCCCAACGAGACATTGCAGAGCAGCACCACTGAAGATGTCACAAGCAGAAAGTGGAGGTGCCACATAGGTCTCTCCTAGGAGAATAAGCAGTCCTGGGGCACGGGTTCAAGCATGGGCATATGACCATGCATTGCGTTGTCTGCGGTGTTGTTTCATACACCATGCCCTGAGAGAGAAGCTTCCTGAAAATGGACACTGCTACCAGGAGACTGCAAGGTTTCCAAGCCTAGGAAGTGAGAACAGAGTGAAGATAGCCTTCCCAAAGATGCTGTGGATAGTTTTCTCTCTTGGGAACATCCTCACAGATAAAGACTTCTCCAAGCATAAAGGTATCCAGGATCTTCTAGCTTTCATGCATAGTCCCAAAGTAGGCGCTCTGAGACTAGAGACTGAGGGAAAGGATTTCTCATTGAGGTAAACCTGGGGTTTGGTCTTAAGCATCTTTCTAGGCCTGAAAATAAACAAAATATTACAAATAACATATAACCTGAAGACATGGTTCACCTCAACAACTTTCAGTGCTCCACTTGAAGCCAGGCAACATGGAAAAGCCAAAGTGGAGTGTCAGTTCTCTATACAGGCCATTGGGCAGAGGTCAGAACACTGTTCTGTGCCACTTCACCTGTAGCAACAAGCTTGAAGAGAGAGGAAACAACACTGCAACTCTCTGAAAGAGTTCAGTACGAGAAGAAAAGGGGCAGGCAAAAGGAGAGGAAAAGCAGAGGTTCTGGGAACAGCTGCAGGCCAGCTGGCCATCCTAAAACACAGTCCTCAGCCAAAGCTGGATGAGAGGCACAGCAGGAAGCGCTGTTCTTAGGCCTTCAGTGTGAGGACAGACAACACATATGGGGCTCCCCGTGAGACTGTAAAAGGCAAAACTCATCTACACCAACTGTTTGAAGTTCCCATGCATACACGGGAATATATATGGGTAAATACTCAGAGCAGATATATATGTGTCTATATATATAATGCTACAAAACCAGAGTACTACATATTTTTCAAGATAAAGTCAAACTGATCCCTTCTTCATAACCTCTTCCCTATTTCCTATTGATACTATGTAAACAAAAAAATAAGTTCTCCAACTCTCCACTGAGATTCATACTGAAACATCTAGAGTTCTCCCCTTGACACTAAACCATGAGCAATGTCCTGAAAAACTGCATGTACTACACGCATCATTTTATGCTTAATTTTTCTAAATTAAACAGGTATCACAAATTTTCACCACTGTCAGTGATACGAAAAGGGACTACAAATATTATTAAAAGAATTTCCCATGTTGGTATCAGGTTGATGAGTACTTTTACCTCTTACATTAGCTATGGCTAACATACTGGTACACCTTTTATTTCTTTAATATCAAGACATTAATGTCTAAAGAACTGACATTCATTAGTAAGCTTTCTCTTCCAAAGACAATCAACAGTAAAATCTTTATTACAGACTCTTGGAAATGTAAAGAAAGAGATAAAAAAAGAACTCTTACAATGAAACAGTTATAATTCGCTAACCATTTCACCCAAAATATCTCACAAAGTATTAAAATAATGTATCTGAAAACCAGCACAGAACTGTAATTTTTCAGACAACCAGAGTGCAAATTATTTCCAAGTGTACTTGGGAAAAAAAACAAAGTGCTATCTTTCCACCCACATGAATATTTATTACTGTCTACATGGTGGTATAAAAGCACTTGACACAAGTGAAAGGGAATAAAATTACAGGATTGCTTCTGGATGCCTAAATACTCTATTTCTCCCTCTTTCCCCTTAAGATCATTAGAGTTTACTTCTAAGGAAATAAAGATACACAGGGATTACTGGAAACAAACCTTTTCCCTTCAGTTAGAGGTCTCATTAGCAAAACTAGATCTGGACGACATGAAAAAATGCAGCAGATCCACATTCCCCGGGTATGCTCTTAATTTCACAGTCCTGCTCCATCTCTAACTTCACTGCTTGAGCCGCCACTGGGCTGCAACCCTCCAGCTCAGGCTCAGCAACTCTCTGAGGTTGCACGTAAGAACCAAAATCAGTTTGCAGTCTCTGCCTGCTGGCTCAGTTCACACGCAAGTGCAGGCTCCACGGCTTACACTGTCCTCGTGACCGCAGAGGTTACAAATCTGCGAGCTGCCAGGAAAATTAATCTGCCCAGCGGCTCAGTCCCTGCAACCTCTTTTTTCTTAGACCAATCAGGGACAGATAAATTGGTCTGGTGGTGACAATGTTCCCAGACACCGTTTTCCCTTGATCCTTCTCTGTGGATGTGTGCCAGCTACCCAGACAAAGCATGGCCAAAAATGGCTGCAAAAGCCATGTGGACCTAACCACCCCTGTTAGCCATCTTTCTTGGGGCAGCCATTTAGTGATTCGGTTCTCATATGTTCACATGGATACACGAGCTGTGGTGGCTTGGCTGTCTATGCACGGGATAGCCATGGAGCCCATAGACTACAGATCAGGTGCTGCTTGGAAAAACAAGATTAGCTGCAGTTGCACAGCTCAGCTGAACCACTCATGCATACTATTCCCAGAGGAAAAGGTTTTTCCTCACGCTCCTTCTGACATACAAAGGTGCTAAGCTACTTGCACAGCCGAATTGGACTGTGCTATGTCAAAACACATAGCCCACAGAGTGATGTACCTCTCCCAGCAGAGTGTTTATTCAGTTGTTTGGATTGGGAAGGCACTTTGTAAATGAAAAATCTCAGTTCAAAGACAGGAGATTTGATCTAAAAAAAGAATTTTGCAAAAGATGTCTGGAAACTGAACAGACAAATGTGCTCTGTTCCTCTCAGAGACCCTCCTGGAAGCAGTCTGGGTAGGATTTTCTGGGGTTTTTTTAAGCTCATTCGTGTGTTTTTTTCCAGTACTATAAGTCTCTATTGTTAACTTATGCATTATTTAAAAGATACTGAGTTTAAAAATAGCTCTAACCCGCCAAGGGAAAATGGAAAAAGCAGTGAGCTGAAAGCCACAGTATTTCTCTCACCGATTGTTTCAGCATGTAAGACATCACAGCTTTCTGCCACTTTCATTTCAATTTAGTAGCTGTCTTTGACATATGCCCACCCATTTTCACCATCAAAGTATCTGAGGATAGCTCATATCTGAAGGTGCACATTACAAGTCTCTGTGCACCACAGCAAATTACTACCACCCTAGGTCCTGGGATACATATATATATGGTTAAAGCCTTTGGGTTTGGAAGTTCTGTGTCCAACCCCCATGTTTTGAGTTCACATATTAGATGAGCAGTTTACACTCTTTAATATGTTAAAGCTCATGACATCCTTTCAAATTAGAGATTGTCTATTATCCTGCTTCACAGACACCAACTGAATTACAGTGGGATGAAGTGATTTGCCTAAGACTGTAAGTGAAGCTATGATAGATCAAGGGACTGCCCATCCCCAGGGCTGTTTCTAGCTACTGGATCACCTTTGCTCTCCCTTCAATTGCAAACAACCGTACAGGATGGGTGGGCTACCAAGGCAGCTCAAACACAGAGGAAGCTCTTGCACACGCTGACTGTGCACTGTACAAACAGCTACCTGGGGCAAGCAGCAAGCCTTCCTCAGGCACCTGGGACAAAAAAGATAAATGGGACCAGAATATGAACATCCTGGGGCATCAGGAAGGAATTAGAAATATCTGAGGCCAATCTAAAATCAACAGTGATCCTGACTCCTCATCACATATGTAAATTGAAGTCCAGAAGAAGACAGGCCTGGAAGTACTTAACAATCTTCTGTTTATAGAAGTCTCAGCACTGAGCTCCACAACATAAATAATGGCCCATCTTCGCGAACGAAGATTTGGGGAAAGGTCTTTTACCTTTCCAGCCTGCGCAATGGATTTTTTAGGTGAGACACAGCCTGCGCTGAACTGAGCCCACCCTTTAATCCTAAGGTTCATCTGCCGGGGCCAAGCAAGCTTGGACAATGGCAGTGAGGTCCTCAGGACGTAGGTTTGTTTAGAGTGACCTTCTCATAGATGGATGGCCTCACAGGCCTAACGGACTCCATCTGCCCGGGGTACTGGCTGGATTCGAACCTGGGTCGCAGAGGTGAGAGTCCTGCACGCTAACCACTAGGCCACCAGGGGTCCCCGCTCCACAACAGGGAAAGAGCAATCATGTAAAAACTATGTGCACATCAGAACTAGAGGACTGCTCCACACTGCAAGAGAAACTATCTTAAGCATACATATGTTGATTTTAGTCCAAAACATTTTTCTGGAGTTTTGCCGCATAGTGATCTTAGACACTACGTTAAATGGTGTCCGTGAACGTTTATTCCCAAAGAAAGGAGAAATAATAAAGGGAGGAGGGGGTGTCATGTGGGCAGGAAGGGTTATCATGTTTAAAATATAGCAGGTTGTTCACATCTCAAAATTCAACATGTGATAGGAGTAATAGTTAGAACCTGTATGGACAATACCCTATATGACAAAGGTACAACAAAACAAAGCTATCACTGCATAAATTAACCCATGGATAACAACAAAAGTGTTCTAACAGCTTGAAAACACATACAAATAACCCCAAATGAACCCAAGACTGCTGAGGAAGAAACCCACACCATCACCACCAAGCTCCTGACAAAGACGTCAGGACAGTTCAAGAGAGAGTGGTGAGGATTAATGACTTGATGTTTGTGCACTGAGAAGAGTCTTAGAGAGTCCTTTCCTTACATCAGTTTGCAATCATGGAGGCTGTCTCCCTGAAGTAATAGGTGGTTTGTTATACTAGTCAGCCCCTTGTTACAGAGGCACCCCCCAAGTTATGGGGGGATAGCAGGAGTCAGTGCAAGAGCATGCAGTGAAAACACCATGAGACTTCTAAACTTATCAGTGGCTAAGGACAAAACAGAATAGAAAAAACTGTTTCTGTATAAATATACCTATCCTGTCACCTTGAAATCTCCCCTTCCTGAATACAGAAATATATACTCCAGTATTTTAGCAGAATGGTAGAGGACCAAGATCTGTACAGAGTGCAGTGGCCCCATAGTGCAGCAGATACCATATGGTACCTACCTTCAAATTCATTTTGGGCTGCTGAAGGAAGGTACTGCTGATAAGATCTCTGCAGTGGAGGTGACACACCAAAAATGACATTTAAAGCTACATAGTTCTAAGAGCTAAGAAAAAAACATTATTCTTGTTTAGAGCTGCTAGAGACAACAGTACTATTAAACACACTAAAACAACACCATAAAAACTTGTACAAAAATACTCCATAACTATAACTAACAACAAATTCATGAATTGCATTTGGTAATTGGTGGAAGAGAGAAGACTTTAAATAGGAAGAAAAAGCAGAGGAGAAAGTCACTGAGAGAGAAGAGACATGGCTGGAGGAGTAGCTCTGTGAGATAACGCCAGGAAAAGGAATAACTCATTAAAAATAAAATAAAAAAGAGCAACTTTAAAAATTAAGAGAACCACATTAAAACTTTCAGCAAAGATTTCAGGCAAGACAAAAACCCCATTCATTACTCAGATCTCTCTGTCTCCAGCATGAAGACAGTTCGGTCTTTCCAAGTGCAATCTGAAATTAATGTGCTATTGCACATTAGAAGTTGAGTGACACAAATTTCCTAGCCCTGATGTCCTTAGCAAAAACAATGTGAGAAGAGACAATGCAGCACACGAGCTAAAACAATCAGGCAAAGTCCCAAACCAAGGAGGAGGAGAAGCACTGTTGAAAAAAAGTCACTCATAAGACTGCAAGAGCAATGTCATGTTGCTCTTGATGTCGAGCCAAGTTAACTATGATACTCATACTAGAAGAGTTCAAAGGGGCACCTGATAAAGGTGCATCAAGTATTCCTGCATCAAGTATTCTCTCTACAGTTGGAAAGTGTCTAATTCCAGAGAACCATCACATTCAATATCATGCAGCTGAAGAAAAAATTATCACAAAGACAGAGCACCTGTGTGACACTGAAAGTTAACAGCTATACTATTCCAAGTGTAGCATGGGACTGTTGACAAGTAGAAAACAGTGACTGCATTAACAGCAAACAGCCAGGCTCAGTGTGATACCAGGAGAGCGATATGTATGTATTCTCTCTCTCTAAATAAAATAAAATAAAATCATTTTTAATAATGACAAATTCAATCCATGGGAGCAACACAGGTATAGAAAGGAAGCAATGGAAGAAGCAATAGTGGCAACAAGTAAATGCTTGCACCAAGTTACAGCAAGGACAGAAAAAGCAAGCAACCATTTTCTAAATTTTTTGATATTTAGCAATACCAGAGTGAGAAGAAAGATGACAATATCAACACAGCAGCACCAGCTGCCTCCCCTGTAGCACAGGTGCATTGATGCTGAAAGAGATCAAAAGCTGTGTGATATTTTGGCAACCAAACCTCCTTGAAGGACAATGGAAGAGTCAACTGAAAATTATAAGATTTTGTTCGTTCAGATCTGGACACTGGCTAAAAAACAGTGATGACATTTTCCAAAAGTTGTTAAAACTCTCCTGGTTTCTTACGGGATGTTCAGCTTGAGACTTTGAGTGTGTTGGTATTATTTTAATGCTGTTTTTTCATATCTAAATTTTGTGTAAAAAAATTGTTAAAAAACATTTTGCAGTTAAAAAACTCCAATAACCCTGAAGATATTAAATTTGTACTAAGGAAAACTAGCTTTATACAAAGGGGACTGGACAGGACTACTCAATTTTGCATTAAAGAAAGAGGGCTTCTATGGATCCTTACCAGAAAAACAAACTCTGTTTGAAAACACTTGTTAACAGATAATACTCAATCTCTCATTGATGGTTATAGAATGAAAGTACAAACTGTGGCATTCACGCACACCACTAAAACCAGCCTTGGTATTATATTAAAAGAATATCATTACCAATTTATTATGCAAATTGGTAATATGACCATTTATTTGAAAGTTACTACACAGGGTCACAGTTTGAATAATAACAATTATTTCAATGCATAGCTGATGTATCTGTAAGGAAAAGCAAAGCAAGAAAAACTCAGCAATTCATAAACAGTTTCTCTGTTCACATCCTCTAATTTAATGCAACTTTTCTTAGTCACTAAACCAAAGAATTCTTATTGCTCTTCAGACTGATGCTGACATCAGCTTAATCACTAAACAGCTACCACAGATAACAAGCGTTTCTCTGTCTCAGTTCAGCATTTACCCAGTATAAACTCACACAATAACAGACACCTAAGGAAACGACAGATAGCAGACGTTTTAAAAATCCCTACTTAGGCTGATTTGCTGGAAAAAACCTCAAATCAGGTTTCTCACATCCCAGGTCAAAGCTCTGACTACTGGGCTTTTGGAAAGCTTTTGATTTGTTATACATGCTCAACAACCATTAAGCCTGAAAGGCAAATTCTGCAGCCAATGACTCTGGACCCCGAGCTGGAGTGGTAAACGTGGTCCAAGTCCTACATTGGGCACTGGGAATTCTCCTTCCCACTAATGGGGAAACTTGTAGAAACACAGAAACATTTCTTACTCCAGCTTCAGTTTGCTGACCACTGCACCCCCAGTTTACCAGCAAGCAGGCAATCCTGCTTTACCCATTTACTGCAGCATACAAATATCAGAATCTGTTGGGAAATACCTAACACAGCTTCAGCCTTTTAGTTTCTCCAGGGGGTTTCTCAGTCTATTGATTATTCCCAGCTCTAGCTTATTCTTTAACGGGCAGTATAAATTCCTTTGTCTCATGGCTCCTTTGCAGTGAATTGGAAGACTCTGGTTGCCATATGGTCTAAGAGAAGGGGAAAGGATTCTTGATTTCTGATATGCTCTCCTGCCAGCTCTGCTGCTGACAGCTGAGAGTTGCCTCCCCCAGGTTGGTGTCCTGCCTCTTCCCTTAAGTAACAACAGTAATCCACAGCAGAGGTTGTTAGCTACATTTGGAAACCCCAGGGAAAATGTGACTGCACAGTTACAATACATTACCAATGTATACAAATACAGCTTAAAAATTATACAAAACACAGTGTCCCAGTAAGCATATCTAGAGCAGTTTCTACAGACAGCTGGTGTTTAATATCATTGTGCTCTGGTTAGAGTGTTAATTGTCCATGCAGACTTACAAAATCCTAAATGCTTTAGTTAGGTGGCAGCAGATTTCAGGGTCTGGGATCTCAAAGGCGCTCAGACATTGGCCTCTTATTCCCATACGGTATTTAGCTCCTTCTGTTTGGCTTTCCAAGGTCAACTGAAAGAGACTTGTTAATAACTCTGGTGATTTTGTACTTTGAAAACAGGGAGATGCACATTCCTAGAATATAGAATGCACCAAAAGGGGTTTTAGGTCCAAGGCAAAGTACTTTTTTTAGGATGTTTGCTTGCAGTCCTGTTGAAGACAACCGGAACTATTAATGTTCATCTAAGGGTAAAATTTGACATATAACATTTATTTTATGCTATACACAAGTCTGAATAAAGATAACACGAAATGCATAACTGAAAACTAGCTAATAGGTTTGGATAAAGCAAAAAAATGAAAGGCAGCAGTTGTCAGGAGCATGATTTAGTTTGCTGTAGCCCTTGTGCAATTCTATTACCATCCTCTTTTTCTGTTGAGGTGCCACAGCTGACACAAGAGTATTAATACATCTTTTGATGTATTTTTGTTTGAATCACACATAGACTTCTACCTAGAAATATTGAAGGACTAGTGGGCCAACAGTACAGAAAACAACTCATGACTTGGTCATTCCCCAGACACTCCCCTGAATCCCACACTGTCAATTAGGTAGCACCATGGTGGTCTTCCTTCTCCCAGCGTGAGTAGGAAGGAGCTTATGTTATCAGCAACATGGGGTGTAGAGATTACATCCACAGTGATTTACAGTGACCTGCAAACCATTCTGAAAACAGCTTAAAGCTGCTTTCCATATAACAAAAATATTGAAAATGTCAATATTTTTTCCCTGTTGAAGGTCAGCTTGAATACTTTTCTTATTCCTGATGGCATAGTAAAGCATCAGCATGTTGCTGCTTTAATTTCTCCACAACAGAAAGAGATGCAGAGAGAATTAAAAAAAATCAATCATATTGCACTAAATTAATGTACTTAAAGGCAAACCCTTTCTTATGACAGGCTTTGCAAGGACCAAGCAGTAATAGACTTGTTTTTCTCATGTTCATTTTGTGAGAAATGAGAGTTGCTCTCAGGAATTATCTGCATGATTACTAATGTGCAAGAACTGAAACTAAAATAAAAGCAGTGTATTTTATTAAAAAAAACCCCAACCTTTAGAATCAATTTGTAAAAGAAATAAAAGTAGTAAAAATCTCACTCCTCTGAAGTGCCTAAGTGCCTCTTGTTCAATCTGTTCATTTGAGGTGGAAGAGTGGGATAGAAATGGAAAGCAGGAAATTTGAAAGAATCCTGCTAGGAGGTAGGTGTTCAAGTTCATCTCCCATATGAGAAGCCAAATCCAGAATCTGCATAACCTACCTGCTCTAATGTCTGCACACTCAGACAATGTCTAGACAATTCTATTGTAGGTAACAGTCTTTCTATGCTGCTACTAGGAACAAGAGCCATGTGTGAATTACTTAAAAGTCTTTAATGCACACTGACCTATGGAGAGGGAGTGCAGAAATACCACTCTGTTTATGTGTGTGTATATAGGTACCTGTGTGTGGGTGGGTGTGTGTATACACATAGGTTGATTAAAAACAAAGTACAGAGGAAGTTACTACAGTTAGTAACAGTTAGTAGAATTCATTGTGCTATTTATGATGAACTGTCAAATAATATATAATTCTTTGGACTTTCTGACAGCCTCTACCCATTTCAACTGAATTATGCAATTAGCTAATAGTGAAACTGTTCTGGTCTAATTCACTGGCATTACACCAGGCACCAACATGAAGGCTATCACAATTCAAAGATAAATACATATTAATACACTATCTAAATTTTGCTCTATTTTTCTTTGAGTGAAGATAATTTTCTGTACAAGGTCAAAAAAGTCAATAGAAGCAGCAAGTGCTCTGTATCCCTGAAATTTAAGTTAGACTCTAGCTTAAGGAGCCGTACAGTGATGTTTTCTCCCTTGTTTGTACTTACATGAAAACCTTGTTTAAGCGGATGTTTATATGAGATTTTAAGGAAGGAGGAAAAGAAAAAGAAATTACTATATTTCAACAATGAGTCCATCCAGGAATAAGACCCTGAGTAAGTTTACAAAGAAAACAATTTACATTTAAAAAGTTAATGGGTCACTTAGGAGGAAATGCATCATTATGTCAGTGAAATCTGGATTTAAAGGGTAGAAATGGAATCAGTCAGCAAACCTATATGCTTGGGCCTAAAGTGTTGCATTTCTGCTGTCTAGACAGAGCAGGACTGGGATTAAGGTGAACTCGAATGAGCTTCTCAGCCCAAAACCCCTCAAAACACGTGCAAGAACCAGTCATCAAGGGAAAGGCAGAAATTCAGTATCAGCTCCTAGTCTTTCAGATTCCCAGCTGCAAAATTATCTCAATCTTACTACCAAAAATGGAAAGCAAACATATTCAATAAGAAGTGATGAATTGCCACTTTTGAATTCCCACAGTCTATCTTAGAGACAGGAAAAGGGAAGAACAAAGCATGAGTAAAGTGTAGCTGCCTAATTCAAGAGGCAACACATTACATATTTGCAGGCCATTGGAACATTATTATATCTATTTCTATTGTAAAATTTCTAGCACACCAGAAATCCATTAGCAATGGTGTTCTGGCAAACCACCAAAGAAAAATACATCCTCTTATACCAAAAAAGAAATGAAGATCACAGAATGATTATGGATAAGTAGAGGCTAAAGATCAGCAAGCTCACCCAGAAAATACATTGTAATGTAAGATTTAACAATTCTTCCAAAAAGAGAAAGACAAAAGAAACCCTCTAACTTTGCACCAAAGCAAAGGCTGTGCACATACAGATTAAAAGCTCCAGTCATCGTTTTTCATTAACACTGGAAATGTATTTATAATAATCTCTTTAGCTAGACTTGGCAGCTTTGTTACAGTATCATATTCAGCCCGATCTTAGCGCTTCTTTGCAGTTTCACAATTCGTGATTTCCACTTACTGATGAGCAGCTTTCCAGAGTGAAATACACTAAACCAAATTTATTCCTTGGCTAACTTTTAGGAAGTTTCCTCTGTAATCAAACTGGACACCTGACATAGGCAGAAATGCATTAATAATCTGACACCTTGGGATTGATTACTGCCTCTTCAGTCATCGGGAGAATTCCTCTGCTTTTATAATTAAGCAAAAATGGAGGCGATGCTAAACATATGGCAACAAAACAAAAAGCTTTCCATCTCTTCCTTTAGGAAGGGGAGCTACATCAGAATTTCCTTACTTATTTGCTCCGAAATCATGCATAACTCTATTATCTAAATATTACATCAAGCTCATTTTTTTCCTTTTCCCTCATCATAACTTCATTGACCACTATCTAAATTTGACAGGTCAAATGGAAAGTGTGATTCATTATAAGAGCAATAATGAGCAGAGAGACAATTGTAACTTTACTGTCGCCACCAAGACTGTCTCTGTGAAAGGAAGGTTGAATGGGTGTCACTTGGATTACCACACTTACAGTCAGAAAACACACGGTTTTGTTCTAACTGAACTGCTTTGTAGAGGGAAAATCTTTAAGATGTATTTAGTTATCTCTACCATGATTTAGTCTCAGAACTCTCACTATGGTATATTTGATAACACAACTAAGGGTCTAAAATCTGTCACACCCTCTGGACATGAATGTTTTCATTTTGTTCTTCTGAAGCAAATCTCACATCTTTGATATTCAGGCCAACCTCAGTAGGTCATCAGGAGGGGTTTTACTTTAGGAGATGAGTACATCCCGTACATTTGTAACTCTTTCTGCATGTTTATACTCTCCCCAATAGATTCTTCAGCAAGAACACAGAGATCTGATAAGAGGTAAACAAACAACAGTCGATAAAAACAAATTCAACTATTAAAAAGTTAGTTTTAAGTGGTTTTATTTCTTTAGAGAAAGAAGGGGAGAAGATCAAGAGAAAAAAATGTATTTTTTCTCAAATGACCTTTTACATCTCAAAAAAGGGCAGAAGCCCAATTTAGATGAAATATCTCTTTGTAGGTCATCTTTAATAAAAGTACAAGATGATTCTTCTCCTTCATCTCATTGTATATCACACTAGATGACAGCATTTTATTTCCTTTGGGATAGTGGAAATAAAGTAAATGGAACAGAATAAGGACACATGATAAATATTCTCTTAACATTGTTTTGTCTTTTAAAAAAAAAAAAAAAGAAATAGAACTATTATCATACAACCAGTACTTCAGTCAATCGATAAAGGGATTTTTTTTTTTACTTACATGAATTTATTTGTATTTTATGGTTATTATACAAGCAGATTCCATAATCCTTCATTAAAACACTTGAAAAGAAACAGAAAAGCTAAAAAAGGAGTTCTTTTCAATAATATACCAGAAAACAACCACATGCCTCAGTATTTCCGTTAGGATTATCAGACAACACATTTCATTAAACAACTTCTTAATATATTGGTGCAAAGTAAATTGTTCCATATTTTCTTAAAACACAGATTTTAATGCCCTATTTGATTAGGTGTACAAGTAAGCTTTATGTCACTACCTCATTCATCTACTACTATTTTGTAATACAGTTTGGACAATAAAGATCTAAAACTAAATAGGAAGCAATTAGGTATTTGAAGAATTTTAGAAACATAGTGCATTCTGTTCAAATCAGAAGATTATTTAGAAGGAAAATTTATCATTTAATTGAAAAAACAGGGAAATAGATGGACCATTACAGAAGAATCACAACAACAATAGGTCACAAACTGTAAAGTCCGAAGGCCTGGAAAGTATCAAAAGAGTCCAGCAGTTTGAACTGAGGGAGGATCAGGTTATAGCCAAGCCAGCTCTCATCTACAGTACAGAAACAGAGTATCTTTCAGTTATACACAAGAAATGAGAGGTTTACCAGTAGGAAAGCTGTCTATCACAAGTCAGTCTACAATTCTAAAGCATCCTCCAGGGTGAAAACCCTCTGATAAAAGGCCACAACCCTGACTCAGCCCAGGGTGCCGTGGGGAGCAGCGGTACCAGCAGGACGGGGCACAAACCCCTGCCTTCCCTGGCCACAGCACCCCTGACAATAGGGAAATGGGGCAATGAGCTGGATCAGTATTTCCTACCAGATTTGCATTTGATAATTGGTACTCTGGGATTTGAAAACCTGATTTTTGTGCGTGTTTTGGAAGAGGAAAGAAGTCTCCCCATATGGAGGGGTTATTACACTGGGTAATAACCTGCTGCTTCTCATGCTAAGACAGCCAGGAAGAGAATCAGAGCAACATGTATGAAGCCTTTCAAACCAGAGTGCAGAATTAGATTTGCTTGTGGTTTTCTTCAAGGAAACTCCTTCTGCACCAAGACAACACAATTATCTGTAAATGCAGTTTTACCCACTAGCAGGTCCCAACCAAACAAAAACAATTACATTAAAGACCACACCATACAGAAAGTCTGTCAAAAGAAGCCTGTTTCCAGCCACTGAGTAAGGAAACATGAGCACATCCATCTTGAATCTTACTAACAAAATGCATTAAAAATGCTACATAAATTTCACATAACCACAAAAACAAATAGCTACAGACTTCAAACATACCACCTTATGTCTGCAATAGATGCTGCAAAGTCAGCAAATAAGTCCAATGCTTTGATACAACAGAGTTCCTGTGTACAAGTTGAGCACTGTTATTTGCTGGCTAAGATGTTCCATATGTTAACAACATATTGTTTTAATAAAGCTAGTTGATTCAGTTTCTGGACTAAAAACACATTTCTCAGGAAGAACCACTATCCTGAGTAAGGAAGGGCTGAACAACCTATTCCTTGTGTAATGATCTTACAGAATCAAAGACTGTCAGTTTGCAGGCTGATGGTTTTCCAGCCATTCACTAGGTCCTCCGATTCTACACCAGAAAGCCTAATAGTTTTTATTGCTTTCATTCTTCATATCTTCCTTCCTAGCTCCACGCATCACTTGACTCATTGTCTAGAAAAGGAAATTGCTATTCATTTCACTGCTTAGCTGAGGAAAGTATTTGAGCCCCAAGCTAAGCGGCCTGCAGCACTTCCTCTGTTTCTCTAAGTGCTATTTTTACAGAAGGTTATGATGCCAAAGGAGTTCTCAAGGAGAAAGTAAAAAACAGGGCAGAGTGGCTGGACAACACCAGGAGAGACATATGAAGGGAATTGTATCAGCAGGAAGGCTGCTGACTCAGGGAAGAGATGCCCTATAAATGACAGTACAGAAAACCCCTGCTATTCACATTCCAATTCATGTGCCTTCCTGTTTACTACCCTCTCCCTACGTCTTACTCCAAGTAGTATTATACGTAACAATTCATAGGGCCATAGTAGTGTTGTAGCAACAGTGGTCTGAGAATCTAAGTGACAGAAAGCAAGAAAGAAAAAATAATCACTTCTGTTAGACCAACTTGTATGGCTGTTAACCCTATTCTAGCTGTTAACCCATAACAAAATAAAGAAACTATTGGAAAAGTCAAGGGTTTGTTTTATATTATTTACAGATGTGGCAGTAATCTATACATAAATCAAACATTCAAGTAAAATCTCTGGTGCCTAAACTGATGTTAGCATATAAGGATATAATTTCATTACAACAGTAAATCCAGAAATTACACTTTGACTAATGAGAGCCACTTTTTAAAGGCTAAATCAAAAATACAATTTGTCTTTTAAAATCTCTCATAATGGCTTATATGACTGTTAAAGTTACTATCACTTGGAGATACCTGACACTTAGAAGATAAATTCATAGGTGCTGAAACATTATTTGATTCTTCCCCTAGTTTAAGCCATTTTACTTAAAAGTTGATGCTAAATATAAAACACGATTGATCTGCACATGATGCAGAGATGAAGTATGTCTGCATATGTGTATGTGAAGTATATTTCTCCTAAGTGACCTGGTAATCTAAGGTATATCATCAAAAAAGAAAAACATCATACTAAAAGAATGATAATATCTCTCCGGAATAATTAATCATTTTCTTCCTACACACACACCCTCAAAAATATACAGTAATACATTCTCTATAATTACTTTTATGTCCAAAAAATCAGACCATGAAAAGGCAATTTACTCAGTGCTGATAATCCCATATATTTTGATTACTCTACTCTAAAACAACAAACGCTGCTTCCAGTGAACCACAGTAAAATATTCTTTATCACACTCATTGAGAGAAAAAAAAAAAGACTGACCTTTACAGAAACTTTTTTTAATGGGCCAGGAAAGTATCTTATGAGTGAATTCAATGCAGTTACACAATTGGAAATAACAGATAAATTAAACAAATTATCATTTTCATTCTCATTTTAACCAGGATGCCAATTAACACTCACAGGAATTTTACAGACATCACTTAAACTTTTCATATCCAACTGAAATCAACAAACCTGTGTTGATTTCAACAGCCGTTACCAGTACCTGGTACTAAATCAACAAATCCAGCGACAATAATAGAGAAATAATCGTAACAGAAATTTCTTAATTTAAAACTAAATTATAATATAAAAAATAAAATGCAATTGAGTTATCAAAAGCAATTTACCCTTTCAAGAGACGTTTTGAGCATAACAGAACAGTGTACAAAAAAGAATGAAGGAAGGCAATAAACTTACCAAAAATCAACATAGGTTTATAGAAAATTTTTCTTATCAAAGTAATCTGGTATTTTTCTTGCATGGGATTACAAATTCCATAGTAATAGTGATTCTATAATAAGATCAAAAAACATAGTTCATATTTTCTAAACAGGAAATTCTAAGCTTGGAAGAAGGAAGTTGGTGTTTTTTTTTAAATTTAAATCCTGAGCAAATCCTGGGAACTATGTAAAGAAGGTTATCAATTAGAAATGTGAAACCTGTGCTACCTTTATACATGACACTGTCAAAATGCAGTAGTGAATGTACAATTCAGCAAGGGTACTGACACTGGGGAGGTCATCGAAAAGGAACAGAAATTATTAAAGGCTTTAAAGGATGCCATTTTATCAAAGATCCAGGAGATCAACCTTTTGAATATAACAAAAAGAAGGCTGATATGCTATATATACCAAGGTGGGAAGAAAACTCAATGCTGCAGAGCTTTTTCAAACTGAAACTATGGTTCAAACGTTTAGGGCAATTAGCTATTCAAACAATTTATATTTTGACAAATTCTTAATGCCCATACTTCTTCATCACAAAAATGAAAAAAAAAAAGAAATCCCCAACAAACCACAAAAGGCAGGAACCCTTAACGATGATGCTACACAGGTCCAACTGCATAATCCAAGGCATTCTCCCCAGTCTCGGGATATTTAGTGATACACCAGTAAAACCTTAAATTTTTGCCTTACCTTTCTTTGTCTTTGAGCCCAAACAGAACTAGTTGTCAGAAATCTCTGCAGAATTAGCATTTCTTATTAAGCATAAAAAATTGTAAGTCATTCAAAACCAGTTTGTACAATATACATGTTAGCAACAAATGGAATACTTGCCTCCCAGAGAACAAAACCAACCTCTGAAATTAAGCAACAATATAAATGAGAAAGTGTTTCCCAAGACTTGTTTGCATTTATGACCAAATTAGTTTTTCCACCACAGACTGCGATAGGGCAAGAACAACTTTGCAAAACAGGGCTGTGAAAGAACAATCCTGTTGGGTCAGCTGGGGTTCTGATCACAGAGCACATGATAAACACTACTCAACAAATGATTCAAAGAAAGTGCAGAACACGATTCAGGATCTCAGTCAGAAGACCTGAACCCAGTCTATATTGTGCTACATGTAAATTGATAATAAATATTACAATTAAATTTTCAGAGCACTCTCATATGGTAAAAAAGGCCATTATTTTAAGTAAGAATCAATTACTAAAATGTGACCGTACCCAAGTGGGGCTTCTCAACCGGCATGCACACAGTGTGAACAAGAAAAGTGAACAGAGCTTGAATTCCCTTGATCCCAATAAATTCCAGCCGCCAGTGGGAAAAATTGGGACTGTGTGCAGCCAAGATATTCATTAAAATAACCAAAAAGGGACTGAGTTGGACTTTAGGGAGATGCAAAACAGATCAAAGGAAGTGCTGCTCCTCCTCAAATCTGATCTGACCATCACTGAGCACACACAGTTACCCAAACAGTTACTAGGCACCACCACAAAAGTACCAGAGATCGTAAAGCACAGAGTACTTTTAGAGCAGGAAAGGCAGACAAGTCCCCTCACACCCAGCAGCACAACCCAGCAGGTCATACCACATCACACTGCGTGGAATCCTTCAGTTGCATGCCCGTCCCGTGGGCAGGAGGAGTGCAAGACTCACAGGGACAGCACAGGAGAAAGACTCACCAAAAACTACAATAGTCACAAACAGTGTAACTGCATTTTTTAAACCACTTGGGGAAATTAATCCTTTTGAATTCTATGCAGCCAAATGTTTACAATTTAGAGCAAATTTAGGAATATGTTTTTCATTTACAGCTTACATGACACATTGATATTAGTGTTGGAGACCATTTGCCAAGAGAAATTACAGGCAAGGTTTCAGCAGTTTGCCTCATGAAAATGCTGGCACTTGTCTGTCAGGCTGCCTTTTATTCTGCTTCTGTTTTCAGGATTTTTTGATGAAGTTTACAATCTGATTCTGTAAGGTTTGCAAAACTAGTTAAAAGACATTCCTAATAAACATTCCCCACAAAGCATGAGGAATGTCTGTATGCCTCTCAGCAGAAGCTGCAAAAAACATTCAGTGGTGAGGCAAAATAATTCAACTGCTGGAGTTCCAGGAACCTTCCAGTATTACTAACCAGAAATAATTTAAATTAAGACTGATATATACAAAAGATCTATCAATATTTTCAATATTCAAAAGCTTTTTTGCTTTTGCCCACCTTTTGATAAACTAAGAGAAAAGGGTGTTTATTTTCCACATAGAGAAGAGAATGATTGCAGAGATTTTAAAATTTGCCTGATGTTTAGTTTTTCAGTCTTCTGAATGTAGTTGATCACCGTGCCCATTAATTTATACACAGTGTTGGTACTCCTTTGGGACACAGCCAGCTGTTCAATGGGAAGAGAAGACGTGTGAGTTTCCTAAAGTGGCAGTTTCCGACCACATCTTGCCCAGCCTACTACTTCTTTACAGATTACTTTCCACTAAAACATGGACCAGAGGAATTAAATTTGCATTACAAAAAGAGAAAGCAGGTTTTGATTATGCTCCATCCAAGTGACTGAGCATCACCAGGAAGGACAGAGCAGTCCTGAAGCACTGAATATAAACTTGAAATCCTTAATTATGCTTGTGACCCTTTAGAGTACTTCCTCATCACCACAAACCTGAGGATCCCAGGCTATCAATGTGTTCACTCTCACCAAAAAAATAAAAAAAAAAAAAAAAAAAGATATGATCAGGGAGGGCTTTTTTTGTTACAACATGAGAAGCCAGAGTATATGCAGGTAGCTAGATGCTTCAGGGAGCTTTCTGAAGACCAAACATCTCCTCACCAGGGCACCTGGTGTCCACACTGCACCTCAGAAGGGACCACATTTCAAACTCATCCTTAAGAAACACTCTCTGCTTGTCTCCATGATGGGAGACATCACAGCCCTTATATGAAGGTTGATGCTGCATCTTTCTTACCTATGATGGCTACCACAAAGTGAACCTGGGGTGATCACCCAGAGCCCATCCACTCTCCAGACAAGCACAGATACTGCAGTTTTTCTGATTACCCATCTGGCAGCATGCTCCTTCCAAAACCAACCCCATGACAACAGCTTGCTTTGGGCCATCATGCCATCAGGTCTTGGTTGCCTCACCTGCAGACAAACATGCCCTGGCCCAAGTCCCCTCAGACAGATCCACATGGGCTGCAGGACCAAAAGGGCCTCAAAGAGGCTTTCAGAAACACGTCCCATTTCCTGATGAGCTCTGCTGCTTAATCACATAATTAAAACCCAAGATAAGAGTGTAATTTAAGAAAAAATACATTTAAGAAGAAATACTCTGCATGAAGAAAGAAATAGTCATTTGCTGAGCCATGGATGACATGACAGTACTAAAAATTTCAAGGGGAAGGAATTAAAAAAAAAAAATGAGGAAGCACACCATTGCTTTGTGACTCCTGCACAGGTCTGGGTCAATGGCCAGCGCTGGACACATGTGGGGAGTGGGAAGGCTGCGAGCAGCACCTGCCTGCACTGCCCGGCCAGCTGGCCCCGGCTCTGCTGGTGCTGGAGGCAGCACTAACAAGGAATAGCCAGAGAAAACAGCTCCATTAGATGCAGCCCTGAACGCATAAGGATACCGAGGCAACGGATTCGTAAACACACCAACGCAACTAATGTGTCCCTAACCTCTGCCTAAGGGATTGAACCTTTTAAAAATACAGCTGATTCGATCTGAAAGCTTTTTTGTAAATGCTTCAGCCAGTTGAACAGGCAAAAAAAGCTAAAAAGAAACACTGTATCTTAAAAAAAGCTCATTGTAGAGACACTATGGCAACTCTGGGGAAAAAAGGAAGAGAGAACAAATGGTGACTTATGAGGAGAAAATACCACCATCACTGTAAAAAAAAAAAGGAAACTGCACTATAATTATAACTGTTTATTATTATTTTTTATTATAATTCCACATTATGCTTCAGTGTATTTCACATCTGCATTTAATGTGAACAAATGCACATTCACAACTGGTTGAGATCCAAAGTGAGCAAGAGAAAGCACACAGATTTCAGTGTTAAATTAAAACTGCCACACTTTAATGCCAGTTGGACATTTTTTTGTTTCCTTCCTCTCACTTGCATCCAGAACTTGCAGAACACTCCTGTCCCAGGCCTCAGTTTTCTTAATGTCTGAAATGTCAGCGTAAGCTCTGCTTCTTTTTATTTCCCTGTCCACCTCGTTTCCCAGCTTGTTTACTGCAGAAATCAGCCTTTGGTTGCAGGCCACTCTTGTAAGAGGTGGCAGAGGAAGGGACTAGGAAAGGATCTAGGAAATCTAGGAAACAGAATCATACAATATCCTGAGCTGGAAGGTAATCATTTGCATCATTGAGTTCAACTCCTGGCCCTAGAGGACACCACAGGACATCCCTAGAGTGACACCATGTCCTGAGAGCATTGTTCAAATGCATCTTGAATTCTGTCGGACTTGGTGATGAGATCGCTTCCCTGGAGAGCCCGTTCCAGTGCCCAACCAACCACCCTCTGGGTAAAAAACCCAACTTAAACCTCCCCTAACTCAGCTTCATGCCATTTCCTCAAGTCCTGTCACAGGTCACCACAGATTAGAGATCAGTGCCTGCCCCTCCACTTCCCCTCACGAGGAAGGTGTAGACTGAAATGAGATTTCCCTCAATCTCCTCTTCTCCAGGCTCAACAGACCAAGTGACCTCAGCCACTCCTTGTAAGGCTTCCCTTCCAGATCCTTCACCTTCCTTGTGGCCCTCCTTTGGACACTCTCTAATAGCTTCATGTCTTTTTTATATTGTGCACACAATATTCAAGGTGAGGCCACACCAGTGCAGAGTAGGGCAGGACTTGCTTTGACTGGCTAGCAATGCTGCGCTTAATAGTAGCATGTCCTTTGGTGAAGAGATAAAACAGAGGGTATCAGGCAATGGGGGGAGAGAGACAAGTAGGAGATGGCGAACACTTCTGCCAGCCTGAACTGTCAGTGTACAGAAAGTTGCCAAGGAAAAGGTTGCAAGTAAAACAAGAATTTTGTGTGGTACCTGTGGTGATGAAAAAGTGGACAACTACTCCTGATGTAAAGATAAGAGAACGAAATGTGTGATGCTGGAGAACTGAGTAAGAACAGAGATGGAAAATACACAAACACAACAGAATTGAAAAGACAAAAGGGTACACAACAGGGGGATGTATGAGATAGCACAGGCAAATGCAGCAAAGGAAACAGAGAATCTGTCAGATAAAAAGATAGATTTGAAGAGAATAGAGAAAATAACGCCCACACGGAAAGCCACAAAAAAAAGAAAAACTATTTGAGGACAATCATTAGGAGGTGGGCATATTTTAGTTTCTGGGGTTTTTTTAAGGTCTTTGTTTGCTACTCTCATTTTAATTTTGAACTTTATTTCCTCCATAAATTGGGAAACCACATGGAGGAATAAACACTTTCACTGTGACTGACCACCACTGATATTGTAATGGCAGATGATGCTCAGATATATTCACATGTACAAGTCATATACGCCAACCTTTAAACAACATGGAAACTGCAAGAAAGAAGACAGACAAAATCAGGGAGAGTCTCTCCTTTCTGATAATCTATGTATTTCAAATTATTTCTCTCCACTCTGTCCCCCATACCTCTTTTACCATTTTTCAAATGCATATTACACATAAGAGCTAATTTTACCACAGGGGCCTGCTTCAGCATGCTTTAGATATTAGCAGAGGTTGAGTTATAAATACTAAGCTGATGTTTTTTCCAGAGAATAACTAACATCTTGAACCTTGCTGTTCACAAGAATTCAACGACTTTTCAACTATAAAGTTGGTCTAAATTTGCAAACCACTTCCCAAAAAAAATTAGTGTTTTTTTCTCAGGTCTCTTAAAATATACACACAGAATATACTATGGAGAGTAAGAACTGCAAAAGAAGAAAAATATATACAACCTCCTGAATGAAACCGATTTTTTCACAGGAATGATAATAAAAAATACATTTTAATCGTTGGTCTGGTTTACACTTGGTCATTAAAATGCTCACAGCCACCAGTTTTCAGCAAATCCACCTTTTAATATCCAGGGAGGCTCTGTATGAGAAATTTGCTTTTATGGTAAACTGAAAGAAGGCAAGGCCACACCTGGAGTTCTGTGTCCAGTTCTGGGCTCCTCAGTACAAGAGAAATATGGAGCTCCTGAAGAAAGTCCAACAGAGGACAACAAAGATTATTAAGGGACAGCAGCATCTCTCTTATGAGAAAAGGTTGAGGGAGTTGGACCTATTCAGTCTCGAGCAGAGATGCCTGAGACAGGACCTCACCAATGTCTATAAGTATCTGAAGGGAGGGTGTCAAGAGGATGGTGTCAGGCTCTTCTCGGTGGTGCCAAGACACAAAGAGACAAAGAAAAGGGACAAGGACAAGAGGCGAAGGGCAGAAACTGATGCACAGAAGTTGCACCTGAACATAAGGAAGAACTTCTTTACTCTGCGGGTGACCGAGCACTGGAACAGATTGCCCAGAGAGATTGTGGAGTCTCCCTCACTGGAGATATTCAAGAACCGTCTGGATACAATTCTGTGCCATGGGGTCTAGGATGACCCGGCTTGAGCAGGAAGGCTGGACCAGATGATTCACTGTGATCCCTTCCAACCTGACCCATCCTGTGATTCTGTGACTCTGTGAAATGAAATTATAATACTAAAATGCTAGTTACACTGCAATAGCTACTAAGTATCAAAAATGGGAATATCAAAGCCTACAACGGTACTCGACAAAATAACAGAACTTACAATATACTACTATAGATCAACTCACTACCTAAAATAGCATTTGTGTCATAACACAGCCTCTAAAACCTCCACTGAAAAATTACATTTCACTGGCACCAGGTCTTGAACAAATGCAGAGTAAGATACGGTCATTACTTACTGATTTAGTGTCACATCCAGGATGAAAGATGATCCAAAAGCATCAACCTGGAAGCTGGCTCGAGCAATGTGGGTAGACTGCAATAGGGAAAAGATTGGAATTATTATTCAGCCACAACAAAACATATTGTACTGGTTTGTGAATGCAGAAACAAAATATATATATATATATATATATATATACTAAGTATACAGATGTTTCTTAACGTGACTCTGGACATTGACCGGTGGAGAACAGTTGAGACGTTACTGGTTTGGTCAGTCACATATACATTCACAATTCTCACCAACATTACCTGACAGAAACTTCATTCAGACAGACTCTCATTTAGGACCACATAGTGAGGTAATAGCATTGGGCTAAAATACGATTAGTTGCATTTTCTGTAAAGCTCTGACTCACCACCCTGTAACCTATCTCCTCTAAAAGGCTCCCAAAACTCCAGCCCCCTGAGCAGTCACTAAAATCAAAGAAAAATGGTGATAGAAACATCTTTCTTTCTTTTCTTCCTTTCTTTGCCATATATTTTCCCCAAATGAATTCCTTTCACAGTCCTATAGAAGACAAACATGGAAATACTTCATAACTCATAATCTGCCAGAAACAGTGTTTTATTCTAATAGTAGCGGAAGAAAATACTCAGCTATCCAATAGAAACACAACACTTGTTTCTAGACCTGAAAACTCTCAAGAAACAGAACAGTCATGTTATGTAGCTAATTAATAAGAAAAGCTACTTGCAGACATTTTGGAGGAGTATCAACTTTGTTCTTATTTTCTTTCCATTGAAATCTGCACAATAAGATTTGAAGCATGTAGACAGAGGACCTAAGAGGAAACACTGAGGAACCACTTACAACTCTAAATTACACTTCTCCAAATAAATACAATACAGGATAGTACAACTGTAACAAATGATTTATTGAAAACTCTGGGAAACACAGGACAGGATGGGATAATGTGAATCATCAAATTCACTCTCTAAAACTACTGGCAGGCTTTCGATAGGCATTAAATCCAGAAGAGCTGAGAATACCAGTTTCCCTGGAAAGGAACAGAAAGTCAACGGAACCATGACTTTTTTGATTATTACATTTTTAGTTGCCCTACAGCAAAATTTTCTTTTTATGTCTACATATATAAGCATGAGTATTAATAAACAAAAAAGACAACAACCATGAATACATTTCCACAAACATGATGAATGCTTTAAAAAAAAAAACAAATGTCAGGACAGCTTCTCTTAGCAGAGGACCCTCAGGCTGAGGGCACTCTATAAAAATGCCACGTCACTGCAGAGGACGTACATGCAAAATTGCATGACAAGAAAATCCACACATTTACATTACACTTCAGAAGGATACAATAAAACTGGAAAGCTTCTTAGAAAATGCCTCAGAAGATACAATTCAGTGTCAGATACCCTTTCAGCTATCCCCATTACATCTAACAGAGGCCATAGGTCTTTGCTAAGTGGTTCTTATAATTTCTGAATGATTTAAGACCTTCTTTTTTGCTCAACTGAATAGTCTTTGACCAACTAACTGAATATAACATATAATTTAGCTTATCTGGGCAAATAATTTCAGTGATTAATTACCATCAATATTAAAAGCCTACTTTCTATCCAAAAAAGATTTTAAAAATAATAAAAAAGCAAGCCAACAAACATAAAAAAGACAAAGCCAGCTGGCAATGAAAGGCACCACAGAATGTACAGACACCCACAGCACATACGGCACCCACATGTAGGACCATCATTTAGCTATTTCTGGCCTGCAGCAGCTATGCAACCACAAATATAGCAAAAATAACCATCAACAAATTATCACATTACGATTGTTGTTTCTTTTTTACCTCTCAGGCTGCAGAGTCTGCTTTGAATGATTTTAAAATTTCATCTTCCCTTGCTAGATGTGAATTCTTAAGCTGCTGCTCACAAACAGGATGTGACAGGCCAAGTATCAAGTAACATAAAATGGTAGTTTTGTCATTCGCTTGTTCCACTGCAGCACATTTGCTAACCTTAACTAACCTTCATTTACCTACCTGCACTGCAACAACCTCCTTCTGATCAACGAGTAATGGCAGTCCAGTTGTTTGCTTATCATCATTACATTATTAAATGCAAAGAACATTCTACAGCACCTTTTTATTTCTGTTTGTTAACAGTATATGCCATCATTTAGATTTCTTTACACAGTACAACCAAGTCTTCTATACAATCATATGCTGGTACCAAAAGGCAATTAGTCAGTAAAAACAGAAAAAGTCTAACATGGATTTCTAGATGTACATACACTAAATGTAACATTTGTCATTAAAATGTATTCACCTCATAGACCATAAGAACAAAAATGACTAGATTGTTTTGGTTTGGTTTTTAACCACTAGGTATATTGCACCATATTGATTTGGTCCAGGAGATTTCCGCTCTTGAACATGTCTCTAATATAAACAATTAGAAGGCTAATGTATTTCTAAGGTGACCTTGGACCAGTTACTCCCTGACAGAAACTGTTGATGTGGATTAAAGGGAGAAAATACCTCTTAATAAATTACTACGAAAAAAATTACACAGATGTAACCATCTCCCAAGACTCGTGACACAAACCCAGAAAGCTTACCATTAATTTTAAGCTCAAATGCAATCAAGTGTATCCCAAGGGTATTTCAAGCCTACTGAGATACCAAAACATTTTGGATAGCCTGACAAACTCAGCCCTTTCCAGGAACTGCAGCCCTTCCTTCAGCCCTGATATGTGTTTGTAAAGCACTGTCACACTGCATGCTGTGGGTTGCTGCCAAAAACGAACAGTTCTGCCCCATCCTGGCCATGTGTTCCCACCTACTCTCCCTTGTCAGCTCATGTGACTAGCCAGAAAGTCTGATCAGCATCAGAAAATTAATCATCACACGGAGTGGGTCCAATTTTTGTCAGACAAATAAGCTGACCCAAATAACCATGAGGTAGATGCAATGCAAAGAAGACAGAGGGCACACCCAAGAGAGACTGAAGAGGAAGACAGATTCCCACCTTCAATGGCAGACAAAAAATCTCACTCAGCATAAAAAAAACCTATCCCTTAAGAGTTCCGGTCAGTATATTTTTTTAAGATAACCAGATATTTAGAAGAATTGTTAAGAACCACAAAATAAAGAAATGGATTTTTAAAAGTCTTGGTTCTACATTATTTTTAAGCACAACTACCTGCCTGCTCAGTGAATAGGTAAACTGGCCAGCTGCAAAGGAAGCTTACATTCATAGACATATGTCAATAAAAGAACCCAAAGAAAGGAAATAACTACTTTTTATCTATACCACCTCATTCAAGCAGAAGTAACAAGAAAGACACCTGCAAAGGTCTCTCTAAATCACTGAAGCAAGACAATTAATTATGTCCTTCAGTTCTCAAACCAAGGAATTTTCTTGGAAAATTTGAGGCTTTTCCAACAACCATCAGCTTGACACATCAACGGCCAACAACTGAGTCATAAAAGGGGAGTTCTTGGAGACCAGAAGAGATGTACTCAATGCAGAGCATGAACAAGAGCCAGGAAAGGAGAAGCTAACAACTTAATGGAAGAGCACAACGACATGTCTCCAACACAAACAAAAAGTTCTGAAATTTTAATGTCATGCAACTGAAGAAGGAAAACATCAATAACAATTCTGAAATTAGCTCCAGTAATTTTAGATGCAATCTCTAGTGGCACATAAATTATATTACCCTGCAAGCCCCTCTGGAAGAAAATACTAAGCATCCCATGCATCCAATGCAACTATGTGAGAGCTAACTTCTGTTTGTGAAGTTTAAGCATCTCAGTGAATGTCTGAAAGGAATCAAAAGTAAATGGAGTGGAAAGGATTATTTCAATTCACTAAGCACAATGCTATTTTATCTAAAACAAAGATTAAAAACTTGAATTCTAGAAAAACAAAAGTGGTACGCAAACCTTGCTGCCAAACCAAGAGCAATGTGATTCCAATTATTTTAAATCACCTGCTCCATGTCTCAGGGATCACCGCAGTAACAGAGGAGATGGGCAATCAGTACCAAATATGACTACTTATTATTACAAAGAAACACAACTGAATAATGATGTCCTTTTGGTACTCTGGCTGGGGTTCAGCTTTCTCCAGAAACTGGTCCTAAAGAATGAGCATCTGCAAAGGGAATCCATGTACATCAAACTACAACCAACACACATCACTGCAGATCAACATCATTGTACTGCACTGGAGGTAACCTTAAATGTGTTTGGAAGATTTTCATTTCAAATAGGTCAAATACCTTAATCACCAGTGAAACACTTACAAATAATTAAACTAACAAGAATTTTGAAAAGAAAAATTTAGACATTTTTCTCACATTGTGTATAATTAGTTGAGTATTGAAAGCAGCACAGTAGCATGATGACTAATATCTTTCCTCATAAAATAAGGAAAAATAATTGAAAACATATCATAATGCAATGTGCAATTCCTTGTAACGTGTTTTTTCCTTTAGAAGTATCCTTAAGAAAGCACTTAGATGCTTTTTAATAAGTTTTGCTGGAAGAGATAACAATTTCCATCAAAAAAGAACAAAGTCTTTTGTAAAAAAAAATTGAGGAGAAAATCCTATTTATATGCTTGCCCTTTGATGTACAGAATTTTATATATACTACTATTTATAGCATTGTGGTTTCTAATTAAACGATTCTGATCAAATTTGTAGACTTGAAAGAAAAGCATCAAGAGAATCAAGAGATAAAATAATACAGGATGATACAGGAAGAGAGAACTTAAAAACTATGCTTTAGAGTTTGCAAGAACAATGAGGTTTTATGGCAGACATCTGGTGATTTAGTCACATTTAGAAAATAATAGATTTCTTAGATATTAATTTAATTCCCCCTCTCTATTTCACAGAACAGAAACTTCAGCTTGCTAACAGTGTGCATGAAATAATTGTTTTTTAAGTTCAGTAAGGACACAGATAAGCCAATAGGAAATCAAAATAAATATATTAATGAAATTAAATGACAAATATACTAAAAATTTTATGTAGATTTACCTAAAAATAATTAACGGCTGGTTTGAAAATAATCATTACACTTAAATTCATACTAGAGTAAAGGCACACAGTGCTAATTGGCACATGTACACACTATAAAAGGACAATTCTCAGCCTCATTTTTGTTGTAATAAATCCAGAGTTATGGAGTACACTGTTGCTGTATGTAAAGTAAGAAATTTTTTCAAAAACTGACTTTTTTACTTGTACTGGGAAGAAAAAAAATTAAAACTTTGCTCAGAGATAAAATTCAGAAATAAGCCTAGGTCTAATATTAAAAATAAATATCCAAAGTGAAAGAATCTTCTTTAAAAAATACACAATAAAATATAGCTCCAACATGATTTCCTCAGGCCTTCTCTATTGCTATTTGCAAATATCTAATTTTAATCAAAAGTTCAGT
This sequence comes from Neopelma chrysocephalum, assembly GCF_003984885.1. NCBI lineage: Eukaryota > Metazoa > Chordata > Aves > Passeriformes > Pipridae > Neopelma > Neopelma chrysocephalum. The sequence continues at coordinate 118,697 of NW_020897726.1, read as the reverse complement.
GTCACTGAACTGGATCCACATATCATAGCATATTATAATAATGGCCAGTCTTCGCGAACGAAGACTTTGGGAAAGGTCTTTTTACCTTTCCAGCCTGCGCAATGGATTTTTTAGGTGAGACACAGCATGCGCTGAACTGAGCCCACCCTTTAATCCTAAGGTTCATCTGCCGGGGCCAAGCAAGTTTGGACAATGGCAGTGAGGTCCTCAGGACGTAGGTTTGTTTAGAGTGACCTTCTCATAGATGGATGGCCTCAGAGGGCTAACGAGCTCCATCTGCCCGGGGGACTGGGAATCGAACCTGGGTCGCAGCGCTGAGAGTCCCGCATGCTAACCACTAGGCCATCATAGCATATTAAACAACTACAAAATCTCTTTTTTTACTTTCCCTGGCATTCTCACAATATTTATAGGCACTTGCTGTATTAATCACCACTATTTTTCATTCTTCATGCAAACTCTCTTTTTTTATCCATTGCATAAATCTAAATATCTATGGGGCATTTGGCGGGGGGCAGTTTATTTAATGAAAAAAATGCAGAAAAGAATCATGGCTTTTACAAAAGGCTTTTACAGCTGCCTGTTTGGGGCACATTTAGTAAACAAGTTATTTATTCTGAGAAAAAGCTAGAAATAAGAAAATATTTTAATAGGTCCATGTTCATTTATTAATCCTGGATCACATCTGTTCTCCATGCCAAGTGAGGGTGGAGCAGAGGGAGACCTAAACACCACTAGCTGGAGTGTAGTGCCAAGGTCCAGTTCACTGTGGCTGTAAATATGACCTAAAATAGCTTTTCTCCATATAAATATCATTGTGTCAATGACCTCTAAGACAGAAGCAAGAACTACTTGTACCTCTAAAATGCCAGTAATTAGTCTTCTCAATAGAAAAAAAAACAACAAACCAAAAAACCAAAAAAACTCTTTTGTTTATTTCTGTGTTTGAAAGCAAAGGCTGTTCGAATTTACTCAATATAGTAGGGGGGGAACAGCACCAGGAAATAAAGTCCCAAGCACAAACTAATGCAATGTATTGCAGGTGTCACTGCTGCAGAGTCAGTGCCTGGGCAGCAGCACAGATCCTTCTCAGGTCCTGCAGGGGTGTAATGCCGAGCGACGAGAACTCGGCTGCATCTGCTCACACATCTCGTCCCAGACCTCCACCCAGCGTTCCAAAACTATGAGCATCTTTGAACAGTTACAACAAATGGAGTAAGAAAAAATAATTCTCATTTCCCCCTGAAAACTTCTTTTCTTGCTCTACTTCTTCACCTCCACTTCATCTTTCTCAAAAATTCACACGAGGTTAAATGATGGAACAATGAAGACAGGAAAACTAACCGCCTATCACTGATAGCAAATTTAGCACGAGTTACCATTTGATCCCACAGATCTAACAGGACAAATTTAAGTAACTGAATAGGCAAGATGCTGCTTCCCAAGAGGCAATCTAACACTTGTCTCCAGCACCAGAAAAGCCCTGTGGCACCAGACCTTACACTCGTGCTTTTAAATATAGAGAATGAGATTAATTTGATTCTAAAATTTTGTTTATAACTTCTGATTTCCTAAGAGACTAATTGCTGCAAGTCTTCATATCACTGTGAAAGAAAGAACTGCAAGAACTTTTGGGAAGCTGTATTTATTTGTTCCCCTTTTTCTGGAAGGGAAGCAGCAAAGATTCATGTATAAAAGGTTAGATACAACTAATGTGCAAGAGGTCTTAAAAATATCACTACTGGGGCAAAAGCAGAAAAATTGGTGCCTGCTGAACCTTGTATTTTTAAAATGCACTCAATAAGGTTCTTCATCAAATACTAATGACTAGGGAAAGTATGACCAAATAGGTTGTTATAAGTGTGATTAATCAAGTACAGGGTCACGAACAGAAAAGAAACAAAAGTCATGAATGGAAACTTGCAAAGTTCAGAATCTTTTCCTGCCATAATTCATACAAAAACTTTGATAACTGTTGGAGATCACACTTGTAAAACCAAGAAAGGGTATAAACAGATACTCATCCTGCGCCCCAGGAACACGACAGTTTCCATTGTCCTCCACAGCAACTGTGGCTTTCAGAGGGTCAGCTCTAACAAGGAAAAGAATGCTACCTACAACCGCAGTAGTGCAATGTGTTCCATCTATCTCACTCAATAGCCCAAGACCTGATGGTGCAATCAGATGGGGAAACTACTTCCTTGTGAAGAAACACAAGATCAGATGGAAAGGACTTGAACAAGGACAACCTTTCCTCAGTGAAATACTCCTCTCCAAGGATGTCTGGCAGTTTCGAGTCAGCAGAACCCAAATGAGCCACTAGTTGTGCACAGCTGCAGCGTGAGAGGCAAACAACCAACACACCACCCATCTGCAGGGGGAGAGAACACAAAACAAGGGCAGCAACGCACATGCCATAGGCAGCACAGACCCATCTGGACCACTATGTCATCTATCTGCAGAAAGGGCTATTGTCTCAAGGACCCCATCTAGGCAAGAAGGAAAACTCAATGGATCTAAGAGTCAGGAGGAGTGAACGCATTTCCTTCGCCAAAGCAGATGGTGCCTTGAGGTCATTTTTAGCTGCATGTTTTCCAAGCTCTGAAAGGAATCAATAACATTTCAAGGCTCTCTTTTCAGCATCTCTTGTAGGCTTCACAAATGAAGGAACAGAGTTCCACTACCGGAGGAATCTATAAAACCCCTTCATTATGCCACCTTTACATTACAAATTGACACCTACACTACTCTTTGACACCTAAAGCCTCCCAATATGGTTAATTTCTCCCATGAATGGCTCTGGGCACCAGCAGAAAGTTTAGTAACATCTTGTCAGCATCACAGGCTAAGAAGAGCTTGACAAAGCTTGCAGACTGTTAGGCATGCCAATACATTGCTCAATCAATTCCACAGATAATACTTTTTAAATATGACTCACCCTCTACATTTAAGTATCAAAGTCCTGCTTAAAGTTGAAAAGTGCAAGAAAAGCAAACTTCAGAACTCCTTTTCCTCTTGATACAGACTAGGAGATCAAAACAAATCAACATTTTCATTGTATATATTTTCTGAAACAGCTGACGGATTTTTTTTATTCCCACAGAATGTCAGGGGTTGAAATACTCTAAGGAGACATTTCTGGAACAGAGTGTATTCCTACATACTACTATTCTCCTGGGTAATTTTTGAGTCAGGTCTGTAGCCTCCATACTCCTATACATCACACTTCCATTAAAAGGCATTTACCTTTTTCTAAACCTTGTATTATTACTTCATTCTGGAATATGTGTTTTCTAAAGCATTGCCACTTGCTACAGTTTTCTGCTCTGGCAACACCCATTTCATTAAAAAAAGGAAAGATACTGTACAATAAAATTTAGTATAGGTAGACAAATCAGAGATGGTCAAATTACCAGCTGAATCACCAAATTTCACTGTATGATGGCAAATGCCCAGCAGCAATGCCGTGCTTCTTTAACTTATTTTAACTGAATCCAATTTTCAAGCTGCACTCTTAATGATTCAACAGTTAAACAGCTCTATGTCATTTGCCACTTTCTTTGATTTCTACATAATCAATCGTGTCTTTAATTCATATGACACGGGCTTTCCACTTGAACTTACCCAATCAGCAAAACCCCATCATGGGAGTGCATGCCACAGCTAGGTAGAACACATTCTGTCCACGTGCTCAGCACTCCCATGCAGCACTTCAGCCACCTTTGCTGATCAATGCTCAACAATAAAGTTTCTGGGAAAAAAAACATGAGCCTTCATACAGTCCTCCCACCAAAGTATTAAAACCTTGCACAGATGTAATCTTCTGTGTGCAAAGCTCTCATCTGCACTGAACATACCTCCATCTGAGGAGAAAGACGTTGTCCCGCATCCATGCTTGGCTGTGGCTCAGCACAGCTGCCACTGCACAGTTCATCCCTGCAGCAATGATTTATCCTCCTCAGATTAATGCAACTATTGCAGTGGCTTCAGAGGAGTACTATCAGGGGGCATCTGCAGCTATGAAGAGTAAAATTTCATCTGACAGGCCTCTGTGATCCTATATGTGCTCCAAAAGACATCTCTGCAGAACAGTGTATCCATACAGTATCCAGGAGGCCACTGGCAAGCCAAAGAAAAGAAGATAACTAGAAGGGCTCTGAAGGCTTTCTTGTCTGAAAGTTTTCCACAGACAATCATAGCAAATTTGACTTGGTTTAAAATAAATTATGTAAGTCAAAACTAGAGAAAAGGGAGACAGGTTGGGAATTACAGTGATTTGTGGAGATGTTAAATCCAGCAGTTTTGATTAACATGCAAGAAACCAACAATACACTATTTCTAGAAAATACGATACTGAAAAAATATTATCTAGGGACAAAAACACTGAACCACATCAGTAGATGAATGAGAAAGAGATACTGTGTAGGAAGACACCACAATCCTGTGTCCAAGACTGGTAAGCTTGATCCTCTAATAGTACTGGACTTTACCCTCCATATCCACCGTTATCCAGATTGAGAGAATACACACGGCCTGGCCTGACAACCAAAACATCTGACAACAGACCGGTGAACTATTTCCCATGAAGCAGAAGGGCAGTCTACCTGGGAGAAGTAACTTTGCCTCAAACCCACAGGAGTGGAAGACAAAGAATCCCCATCCTCTCAAAGTGGCTGCACTAAGTGGAAGGACCACAAAACCCAGCAGAGCTGATTTGGGAGGGAAAAGCACTGAGACAGCACTAGCCAGAAGGACCCACAAATTACAGAGCTTAGCCTTATCAGGCTTTTGAAGGTTTTATACAGTTCGATTGACCTTTAAGCAGTGTTTGACAGGATAACTGCGATAATGTTTTCACAAGCAGAGCCCTAAAAAAAGTTGTTAGTTTTAAGTCACTTAAAGATTGGTATGATTATTGGGAAAACCACAAAAGGGACCTGAACTACCAGAAGGATAATATAATACCAGATCTACCATGATTGTGTAACACATATGTCCATAATGATCTTGTGGAAAACATTTCAGAGTGAATGATGTTAACGTCACATGTAGTTCATCCATAATTTGGCTAAATCTCAGCAAAGTTTATCATGACACTCCTTGTAATGCAACATGCTTCTACACCATGAATGTGTTATAGCTGATATAGCTGATTAGCCACTGCAGAGGTCCCAGAACATGTATGCTCCGTGAAACAGTGGCAGAAAGAATATTCGGTTTGATCCTGCACTCACGGGCACCAACACAGAGCAGAAGTGAATACAGACATGTTGATTACCAGAGCTAGAAAGGACTTCTCTATCAGACTTTGCAGTTACTACACTGATCAGGGCAATGAGCAAATGTTGGGAAAATACCTTCTATACGAATTGTTACATCTGAGCCTTTAAGATCCTTCTTGACTGTATATAAGCCAGTTTTATGCGATTAAGCCATAGCTTTAGGAAGATCTCTCTTTTCAACGCTGCTATGGCACAAGCAAGAGAAGATAACACAAAACAAAGATTTTCCATGCAGTCCTTTTACCCAAACTAGGATTTTCAAATATACCTATGTCTTTTTACCAACCCTCAAAATCTGAGTCCTGATACAATGTTTCTGCAACATGAACTCTGAAAAACCAGAGGTTTTTTGATGGATGATTTTTTTGGACTTATGCATTTACTGTCATAACAAATCTCATTATCAAGCAGGGAAAGACTTTCACTGAGTTTGCAAAGAAGGATAATTTAGGAATTTGAAATATTCTTTGCTTATAAAATACCAAAACACACTATGAGTATTTTATAAAAAGGTGTATCTGAAAGTCCCTCTTACATTTGAGAAATCAAAGGACACTCTCAATGCCCTTGCATCATTCAACAATCTATAGCAAAGTGTGGCTTTCAGGAAGGCAAGACCTGCATCCAAAGTATGGGTATTTTAACCATCATTTACATATTCATAAAGTATTGCTAGGTTGGTGAAGTATCTTACCCCTACACAAATATTGCAGAACTGCGTACAGTGAACATGCAGGAAAGTATCTCACACACTTTGCCTAATGTCTTATAAACTTTAAGGGGAGAGGAAGAAGAGGAACAAGGAAGGAGGAAAACCAAATTCAGCAACAAACCAAAAGCATGTTATTACTCACTATAGCCCAGTTTAGCCTTCTGCCCTTTGGTTTTGTGATAGGATGATCAAAAATTGCGCCCAAGTTTCTCTAAGAGACCACAGTCATTAGATTAAGTGAGTAGAAAATAATTTTTAAAATTGGGCAATTTCTCATGACACTTCTCTTTTCAACAGTCACCATCAATCAGTCCCAAACTCTAGAGATGTTTTATAAACCACTCAACAGTCAGCACTCGTATTTTAACCAAAAAATTACTAGTTGTTTGAGCTACCTGACACAGTAACTTACAATACCAACAGAAGCTGAAAGTATCAGAACAGAAAGCAAGAGTGTTTTAAACAAAGTCAGCAGTTTCAGAAGCAACTATAAAGAATAGGGATATTCTGTTGAAGACCAGAGCGAGAGGCCAAGAGTCAGAGAATCCAATAGCAAAGACTAGGCAACACCTGAATAACTAATGAAGATTTCAACTCTAAGTGTAAGCAGAGCTATGCAAACTCAGCATGACAGAGCAAAGTTTCACTGCAATTATTACTATCAATAAGAAGTCATTTAAGAAATCTGCAAGCCATGCTTCCAAATTGGTGTCTGCAATTCTATCATTTGGTCACAAACAAATCAGAAATGCATGCTGTGGAAGGCGAATAAATTCTTTGCTGAGAACTACTGACTCACTCTGGTCTACAAACAACATGTATTTCTGTCTCAGTTCAGCCCTGGAGCCCTTTCACACCAGGCTCCCTACAACCAGGTCAGCCCTTTTACTCTCTAGGAAGGAATCCAGTATACCTTCATGACAACCAGCAATGAGCAAGTGAAAAACAGCCTGACATACAGAAATTGCTATGTTTGTGCAAGGCATTCATAACAGCAGAGATGAGGGAATCTATGTCCATAGTAGGTCAGAACCTTGTTCCCGCTGAACATCATTATAAATCTCACATATTTCCATATCAACACCTAGATATATCAAAAATGGATAATGCAATGAAAGCCACAACAGGAACAATGCTGTCCCTCAGACTGTGAGTGCAGACCTACCAGCATGACCATGAAGTGCTGGCCTTAAGGAGAACTGGGACCCTTCACTGGTGTTGAGTGGCAATCTCCAGCTGAGAGCAAGATCACTTTCAAGTTATACCTAGGGTTCACGGAAGGCATCTGCTAGGTGAAGGCATGTAGTGGTCTGGTACTCTAATCATCAGCTGGAAAATGGACCTCATCTTCCCAACGAGAACATCTGACCCACAGAAAACTAGAAACAACATACACTCCTGTCTCCAGACACAGCTCAGTCACATTTTAACAAAAAACACATCTGCATAGTATTGACTGAAGGAGAATATTAAGAAGCTTATGGTTTCCCATGTGCTTTTTACAATACTAAAATACAGCTCAAGGCACAGAGTTAAAAGGTTCCTTATAAATGTCCACAGTAGGATCTTTCTTTCTTTTAAACACAAAAATCTTAGCTCAGCCTGCACTGAATGCCCCTGACATAGAGTACTTTCATCTTCTAATAGGCTTATTTATGCAACCGTAAATTAAGTGTCCATTGCTAAGATCCTGGATTGCATTAATAATTATATAATATTAGCATATTTTTAGATATATCTTATCTTGATTACTCCTTAGATTAAGTTCTGTGCAGCTGCTAACAGGCCCCCTTTGGGGAACAGAGAAATTGAAACATGGGAGTGTCATAGATACTGCTAGTGACTCTATTCCACAATGGAATTAAAAACAGAAACCCAAAGTCACATGAATTCTCCTATATCCACTATATACTGTACGTTCAAACATTAATGACACGAACATGTAATAGCCTACAACATTTGCCTTGTGCTGTGTTCTGAAGTCCAGTAATGTTTGACAACTATTACTGTAAGCACATTAATTTTTCTTAAGCAGTTACATTCTGGGCTTCTAGGATGAGTACACAGATTACTTTCTTTACTATTTAATAGTAAAGCATGCATGTTAAGAAGTCACTCAACAGTTATGGCAATGGCAATGGTCCAAAAACCCCAAAACAAACAAAACAAAGGATGTTGCTAGAGAAAATCCTCAACAAATGATAAAAACAAACCACACATGTCTAGAAATCCGCAATCCATCACTTCCCAGTAACTTCTGCCTTCAATTAGCTGCTTTCACCTCCTTTTATCGTATTACACTCCTCTGGCTCAATTCCATCTTAAGCCTGTTCTAAAACTCCTGATTTGCTAAGGCCCTGCTTTGCTTCTGTGTTCCCCTGCATGATCATCTTCATTTCCCTTTGTGCAATTCCAAACTCAGGCTTGCACCCTTCTTGTACAACTTCTGCCCTTTCTGCAGCTAAAGCTTTCATCCAGGAATTAAAGGAATCCAATCCGGTTTAATGCAACTTCCCTCTCTCCAGCTTATCTCTCTCTCTCCTTTTATCTTTATCCAGTTCAAAACACAACTACATTGTTTTACATTAATTCAACTACAGCCCTGTTGTCTAGTCCTCTGACTGCATCCTCCCATTCAGGTATCTCTGTTTTTCTAGACATGGTTGTTTGTCCTTCACTCATTGAAGATTCTTCCTGAATGCTTCAACCTCCTCCAAGAAGCATCCTCCCTAAACTAATCCAGAAGGCCCTTAGCTTTGGTTTGATATCTATTCCAGACCATTTTTTTTAACTATCATATATAGCTATTCAAAGACTACTAGCAATGAATAGAATAGGGCATGGAGACAGAATGTATTTAATCATAAAATAAACTAATACATATGGAAATGTTATGGATGGAGAGGGAACCACCGTTCCCCAACCCTTCATATGCCACTGATCTTGGGCTGTTAACTCTTCAGGGCAGGCATGGGTGTCTCTTCGTGTAAGAGCAGAATGCAGCATCTTTATACTTTATGTGACTTTCACCACACACACAAAAGCAACCATAAAAGTTAACTCCATGAAGTCAGTCCATAACTTTGATAAGCATTCTGGCAGAGGTAAGAGTGTTGGGGTTTTTATGGGATGCTAGACTTTAGGAGTCAGGATATTAAATTACTCAACTGCAACAGTTAACACCAACAATACAAAAGTACCTTTCTAAATGCAGCTTCTACAAAACTTCATTTAAGCAAAGTCAGCCACACTGTTGGTCCATTACCACCGAGCTGACTCAGATCTCTGGGCAAGGGATGCAATATCCTGCAATTAGGATGTAACCATGCCCTGTGCCAGAATCACAGAAAATCAGTACTGCTCCACTCAGTTTGGCCTGCCCTGCAATTTTCTTCCTCCAATGCACTGCCAGGTACTGTATCCTTCAGTGAGTAACAACCATCAGATACCACGGGAGAGGCTGGAGATATTTGAAGCAGCAGAGGGGAAACTTCTTCATCAGGAAGAAAAGTTGCAGTTGCACAAAGAGCTTTACACATTTCCATCAGAGCTTCTACACATTTACATTGGTTTAGTGGAGGGGCTGCTGTGAAATAAATGCATTTAACCCTTTTTAAACCATTTGTGTTACTTTTTTTTCTGCTTGGAGTAATATTCATACTAAGAACTGGACTAGGTGAGAATGACTTGAAAACTTTTTATGAGCATAAGATTTGGTGAATGAAAGCTGACACATTCAGAAAAATAAAACCCATTAAATAGCAGTTTCTTCTGTAAGACCAGTATTTTAATTGTAATACTAGAGCCAAATGCAACCATTACTATGTTTTAAACAGACATGTCAAAAAGTGTTTCAACTTGTGACTGTTCAGGGGCCTTAAAAGAATCCTGAAATGCCTAGAGGATTTTTTTTCTTTTTTTTTTTAAGCAAAGCATTATGGATCTTTAACCTATTTTATTGTACTGTAAATACAGTCTTCACATCTGAAAAATCTTTACATAGAATAAGTCACATTCAGAGGCAAATAAATATGCTATGAAGAGCCTGCTTATTATTTAACTACACAGAAAGAATACAAGCTGTCAGTGCTTATACTTTATGGATTATAAAAAAGAAATATGAGACAATTTTTTCACTTATTTTGTTACTTAAACACAAAGGAGTCAGTTGGAAAAGGAAGAAATGGAGGCCTGCAACTCATCTTGGATGTCAGCAGTTGCTTCAAATGCACAAATTTTATGTTCTTCAATAACAGCAAAGACTCAATGTTTTTTTATCTTTAGATGTAACAGCCATGTACCACCTCAAACATGATCAGTAGTGGTCAAGATGAAAATCACTGTATTTTAATACAAATTGGGGTGGCTATTTGTTGAAAGTTAGAGGCATTGGTCTTCATACAACACAAATATGTTCTATAACATAAACATTGCTAGGTTAATGGTTGGACTCGATGATCTTGGGTCTTTCCCAACCTGAACGATTCTATGACTCTATAGAATTTGAAAACATACTCCGGTTTGGGTAGCAAGCAATATGTATGTTAAATTGCTATGTTACGTTCACATGTTACATTTCAAGCAATTCCCCTCCGATTTCCATTTTTAAAATCACATCCGAGCCCACGGAACACGCTTCAGCCAAAAGCCGAAATTAAGCCGCAGCGTTTTAAGCCCCGCTGTCGCAAAGGCACCGCAACTTTCATTTCGGGGCCCCCGGCCGCCGCAGGCGGCGGGCTGCGCCCGCCCGGGCCCCCGCTGACGGCCGGGGGAGGGCATTGCCAGGCACGGGGACCATCTTAACTAATTCGGGCGCCGCTGCGGAAGGACTGGCATTCCCAGCGCTCCTGCGGGAAATCGAGCCGCGCGTCTCGCCGAGCATCGCAGTGCACTAAGCGTTATCTTTCAGCGGTACAAACACCCTTGCGGAGGGGTGCGGCGAGGCTCCTCCGCACCGCCGCCCCTGCCGCGCCGGGCGCGGGCCCCTCTCCCTCCGCTCCCCCCGCCGTGCCCGGGCCCCTCTCCCCCCGCGGCTTCCCCGCCCGGCGCTCACCTGTGTCCGCGCCGCCTCGCTCCGCACCCGTGTGCTCAGCGCCGGCCACCGCGCCCCGCCGCCGCCCTCGCCGGAGACCAGCCGCAGGGGCCTGATGCTCTCCCGCTCCGCGAAGCGGCTCTCGCCCCGCCGCCCCGCTGTCGCTGGCCCGGAGCCTCCTGGGCAGGGGAGAGGCACCGTCACCCGGCTGCGCCCTCGCCCCCAGCTCGCAGGCTGTTGCGGGGGCTCCGTTTCCATGGGGCTCCGCAGCAGCCTCGGCGCAGCGTCCCCCCCTCCCCGCCGCCCCCGCCGCCCTCGCCCCGAGCGCGGCAGCGCTGCCCCGCGGCCGCGGCTCACCTGGGGCAGCCGGCAGGGCGCAGAGCGCCAGGGAGAGGAGGCAGGCGGCAGCCCGCATGGCGCTGCCCGCCGCCCCGCTCGCCGCCGTGTGCCGCCCCGGCTGCCGCCGCCGAGCGCCGCCGGCTCCGCGCCTGCACGGGCGGGGGGGCTGCGGGGCCGCGGGGCCGGGGCTGCCGAGCTCCGCCCTGCCGCCGCGCCGAGCCCCCGCCAGCGAAGGAGATGGCGAGAGCCGCCGAGGCTCCCCGCAGAGCCCGCTTGGAAGAGGGAAGTGCTGGGAAATGTAGTCGTTTGCCAGGGTGTGAGGTAGCGGGGCGAGACCGGAGGGGAAGCCCCGGAGCCCGGGGAGCGCTGCAGGGATTCCGCAGCCCCCGCGCCGTGGGGCCGCCCCGCTACCGCACTGCTCCGGGGTAAGGGAACCCCCGCTGCAAAACTTGCCTCCGCTGGCAGCCCCACCTGCGGGTGAAGGCGGGAGGTCTCTGGGGAGACAGCCGGAGCGTTTTCCCTCCCCCTCTGGCCGTACTGCGGCCAGCCCGCTCCCCTTACGTGTTCATTTTCAGAGTGAACCTTCATTTCCTTCTCTATGACCTTTCTTCTTCCTTTCTTAAATTTCTACTCCCTCCCCGCTTTCTCCACTGGACTAACAAAGAGAGTAGAAAAGGATTACAATGCAGAATCGTTCCTTTCACGGTACAACACGCTCTCCTGAACTGAGGAAGAGGCAGAAGTGTCAAGGAGTCTCCACGATGTCTGTTCCCCGAAACGCGAGGATCATTCTCCCTCAGCGGAGGGATGGCTGCATCTGCAACCCAATTCTACACTCCCACCTACCGGGAAACCGAGGGGAGCAGTGCTACCTCGCGGTACTGTGTATCTCACCTTTCTTAATTAACTACGTTTCTTTCTGAAAATGGGACAAGAGTGGCTATTGCCTAAGGGGTTCCTTCTACCGCCGTTTTCCGAAGGGGCGATAGCAAGAACTGCCATGGCACGCAGTTGAGGCGAGTGGAAAGAGGAGAGGTGTCAGAGCAGCACAGTGGCAGATGCAGCTCGATAGCGACCCAGGCAAGAGAATAAGAGGTCAAACTACCTACCGTCATGCAGATCAATATTAATTGTATCGCTTGCAGTGACAATAGCCAGAACACCTGGCACCTGCATTCCTGCTCTTGGGAGCGTTTCTGTCTGCCGGGGTGCCTTCCATGCGCTCCTCAAGGAGGAACCGCACTCCGGGCACAGCGGCTCGGCAGCGGCCGCCCGCCTCTCCCAGAGCCACCCGCCGGGGAAGGTCGGGGCTCCTGGCCCGATTTCTCAGTAGGTCTTACCTTACTTACACAGATCATCTATTAAAAGAAGCAATTAGAGCACAGAAGAAGGAAATTCAGTTTCTCACAATTTGTTTCCGTGACATGAAAACAGACAAAATGACAGTCCAACAAGGTGAGGATAAGAGCTCAGTATTGCATCTGGAAATATATATTAACAAAGTGGCTAATAAGTTTTGTGCTGTCCTGTTTACACTACACTCACACACTACAAGCAAGATATATCCATTAAATCCTCAAGCAGCCACTGAAATTGTGCACAATTAGCTTATAAAACTCTTCTGTGGGGTGTCAAAAGGAGCATGGGTGGGGTGAGTAAAGAAAATGAAGTGCCATTTATAGAAAGAAAAATCAGTACTATAATATGATGTTTCAATCTTCTTATGAAAGTCATAAATCCTTATATTTCAGGCTGCAGCCAACCGCTGGTTATTTCAGTTAGACCAAACTGTCCCCACTGGCACACTATTTCACAGCTTCTTCTGTCAGTATTTCTGTGAAAATTCATGGCATCAGATATATATTATACCTGCTAGGCAGTAGTTACACTGTACAGTTATACACTGATTTCCTGGATCAGTACATCATATATTTCTTTTTTCTCTTGCCATTACCAGTGTTCAGATCTAGTGTAGATGTCACACACGGAAGGTTCACCAACCCAGCACCAGCCATGGCCTGGCTGCTTTTAAGTAATGACAATGAATGAAGAGTTCTATCCAGTCTGTGTGCTCAGGGAATGTGGTGAGCTATAATACATACACTTCATTAATACAATCCTTTTTTAGTATGACAACTCTATTTTGGTCAAACCCTTCACTACTTTCAAGAATAATTTTTAATACTTTAAAAAAAAATACAACCAACTGATAAGACAAAGGCATTTAAAAAGTGTGTGTGCTACAAGTGATTAGCCAAAATAGAGCTGAAAAAGGTTTTATGTCCCTCTCTTTGCAAACCTTTCTTGTTTACATCTTCTATGATAAGCACTGAAGATTAATTCTAAATAAAGACTTTAATAAATTGCAGAAATTTGTATGTCACATTGAAGGATCTTACTCACAAGGAAGAAAATCTTAACTTGTATGTCTGAAGTTCCCTTTTATTTGTACACATTGATTAGAAATGGGTGATTTGACAAGCTTGATCCTTCAGAGAAATAATATTTTAATTTTATGGGTGGTGTTTCCAGGTTCATTTAGGAAATCAGGCAGAGAACATCAATATTCATTTCCTAGTTTTACTTTACTGGGAGCTCTTTGACATTGCTGAGGACTGTGGCAGACTGTCCCCCTCTGAACAACTAGCTCTTTCACATCTGGGGACAGAATTTTTTCTTCTTCTAGCAAATCCTAAAATATCTTGTGTTGGAAGAGACCTACAAGGAACATCCAGTCCAACTCCCTGCTTCTCACAGGACTACCTAAAAATAAACCATATAACTGTGTCATCCAGACACTCCTTAAACTCTGACAGACTTAGGGACAGCTTTCCTGGGGAGCATGTTCCAGTGACCGACTGCCCCCTCAGTAAAGAACCTTTTCCTTATGTCCAATGTGAACATTCCCTGATGCAGCTTCATACCATTTTACTCATGTCCTGTTGCTGGTGCCCAGAGACGGATCAGCACCTCGTACTCCACTGCCCCCTTTGAGGAAGTTGCAGACTGCCATGGGGTCACCCCTCGGCCTTCTCCTGTCTAGGCTGAACAAACCAAGTGGCCTCAGCCACTCCCCCTAAGTCCTGCCTTTGAGACCTGTCACCGTCTTGGTCACCTTGCTCTGGACACACTCAAACACTATAGGTATTACAAAAATTTTTTTTAACCATAATTAATTACAAGTCACAATCTAACACTTTAACATCTAAGTGTTACTTCTCTCCTTCCCACAGAAAATAAGAAAGAAATATGGACTAAACGTCCCTGTTGGCATTGTACTTCCAATTTATATGAGGTATTCTTGAAAATTACCTCCCAGCTGTATAGCTTAAGTTTTGCTGTAATCACTAGAGTAAGTAGGTAAGACTGCAATCATGATTTACAGTTTTAAACTGCCTAAAGTTCTGCAGAGATTAGCCTAGTTTAAAATGCTGAAAGAGTAACACATTTTTAAATGCTAAGAAACCTACAGAAACTGCTTTACATTTTTATAATTTTGATAAAATCTAGATTTTCTGCTCTGAGAAATACACAATGGAGCCTTGTGTATGCGTAGACACGATGGAAAAATAGCACTGACTCCAATCACAGAACATTACAGTGATTTCATACTGTGAAGAGTGTAACTCCTCTCCCCACACACAGAAACTTTTGTTTTCTCAAATATAATCGGTTGTAACTGAAACCTAGGGCGCTCCTTAATAAACACATTCTCAGTGGGCAACATTCAATTATGATTTATTAAGTTTATAAAAAACATATTAAGACTTTTTCCTGATAAAAGGAAGATCTGCAAATATTTTCTAATTGTCTCTATTCACCTGACCACTGACTACCATAAGTGTTTCTATGTGAAACACATGTTTACATTCTCAAAATATGATAATTAAATTTTCTTTTAGCAGTACCAGTTACATGTCCAATTACAGAAACAGTGCATTTTTACCCGATGATTTTACAGCAGTGACATTGTCACTTATGTACGTAAAAATCACTTGACTCTGATGGTTATTTAGTTTGGAGCATAACTATTACCTCCAAACAGGAAGCATGTGCAACTGTAATCTAAATATAGAGCTCATCACAGAGAATCAGTTTTGACATTAAATTGGAGGTACAGCCTGATCTGGAATATGCACTGGCCACTCCCAGTGAGGACATTGCAGGGTTCAAAGACAGAGACAGAAGCCAAGAAGTTCAGGATTGATCAGGATGGTGATGAACAGGCAGAAACACAATAAAATGTCATACAGTGGTACGGGAAAGTAAGCTGGTGCTTTTTGCTCTTCTGGCAGTATGGTATGTGAATTGACAATTTAACTAAAACCTAGTAAGAATAAATATGCTTTCACTCAACAAGTAGTTAGTCTATTGAAGTCTTTACTTGGGCTATACTTTCGAATTATTCTCAAAATTCTCAGCACCAAGAGAGACAGGACGTTCTTGTGCACTGAAAGAACAATAGGACCTGCAATGATGAGCAACCAGCTTTGGATAAAAGTGCTTCAGGCTTTGTTAATTTTTTTATTCCAAGTTTACAGATCGGATTTCTTTTGGTTGGTGGTTTCATCTTGCATCTAGTCATGGCATGGGATCGTTTTTACACTTCTTGTGACTACTGCTCACCACCACTGGAATTAGGAGATTGGGCTGGATAACTACAAGTATGGTTTAGCAAAGGCAGTTTCTCAGAAAATCTGGTGACATAAGGAAAGGTAAGATTTTTATTTATAAACAAACAAACAAACCCCAAACAAAACTCAATCACTTGGCTCAGTGACAAGTGGCCTGGAAATCAGGGCATCAGTAAAGTAAAAATTGTTCAGAAATCTGATTCATGTTTTATAACATACAAAACTTGCATTCACTGAAGAGCTTCCATGTTAGACCTTCTGTAGTTACTTCTGAAGAATGTCAGGGAAGTTAGTAGCTAAAATTATCCTCAGAAACAAGCTAAAGAGCTACTCAACTAAACCAACCTGAATGCAGGATACAGGACGAGATCTATGCAGCTTTCTGTGGCTAGAAGCCTCTTCTTTTCCAAGGGCCATTAAACTTCTGAGGCCAAAGCATCCTGTGTGCAGACCTTGTACCTGAAAGATAAACTCCATGTGACATTTGTTGGTGATGTGCCTGAACCTGAAATGTGTGAGACCCATATCCAGAAACCTGCTCTGCCAGGTGGTTCAAATCTGTGACTATTGTCATTTGGCAATTGACTTCCACAGTGTGGCTCTCAACCTTTATTCTACTGGAGTACCACGTTGCAAAATGGTCTGAAGGTCACAGAGGAAGCCTAGGGTTTATGCCCAGCTATCTACATACTTAACAACTGAGACACTGAATCTTGAAGTGAGCTCTCCCAACTCAAAAAAAAAAAAGGATTATGTCAGACAGCCACCTGAATCGACAGCTGTTTTATCCCAAATGAATTGGACTCCACCCAAACAACTGCTTTGCATCCCAAATCTTTTTATGGTGCTATGTCTGTGGTACTCAGCATTTATTTTGGATAACTGCAATATCTAAAGCACATAAACTGTTGAATATCAGAAACCAAAAAGCAACATTTGCAGAATGCATGGTAAAAACCCCCAAAATATTCATCTCATATCACCTTCAGAGGTGTTAAGCTGGTTAATGAACTCTATTCACATTTACCTTCACCCTGCTACAGGTATCAGTGGTGACATTATTACTGGTTGGTATTACCATGGGGATTTACCTTTAGTTATACTTGCGTTTGATAACATAAACAATCTTCTTATGTGGTCCAGAGGACTAGTCATGCTAGAAAATAAATTTTGGCATTCAGTTTCTAGTCCATCTTCATGTATTCTGTACAATTGCTCTGGATCAATTGGCTGCTAAAATTTCCCCTCCTTTGTCTTCAAGAGTGGTGATTAGAGTCATATAGAGGTTACAGCTAAATTTGACTGGCAGTAAGCACTCAAAAGAAAATAGCTTATTTTCTGTAAGTATTTTCATGAGATGAGACATAAAAAATGAGAGGGATAAAGGGGAGTCCATTTCCTGCTGTGATGCAAATAACATCCAAACTAGTCACCCAAGAGGAATATGAATGCTTGTTTACATTGGATTGTAGTTTTATTTTATACTTTGCTATTTCAGGAATTTCTCATAATTCTTTATATAATCTAATTGCACATCGTAAAGATCTCAGATACTGAACATCTACAGAATGAAACCAGGGCCAGGAAGCAACTTCCACCTTTGAGCACACTCAGTTTAAGACCAAGGTGTTTTGATGCTACAGTGGTATCAACTATCAACGTGATCAGAAAGCCCAGCATGGGCAGCCTCTATCAGCCCCTGGTGCTTATCAGCCAATGGCCCACATGGACTACACAGCTCACAAAGATTCTCCAGCAGGGGAACACAGAGGGATTCATATTTTTATCCTCTGTCCACATACCCCACTGTAACTACATCAGTTAGAGCAGCTACCATTTTTTCATCATTCCTGCACTCAGAGACTACCACAAGAGCTTCACAGACACCATCATCAGGTACACTGCCTGAGTGCTTCAGAGCTGAGGCTCTCCAGAGTGCAGGATGAAGATGCACACACCCCCACAGGTGCACCTAAGGAGTCAAACATCGTGCACTCATACAGGCCAGAAGGTGACACAGACCAATGATAGCATGAAAAGATAACTGAAGCATGTTCATCTGTTGCAAGCTTGAGGCAGAACATGGATTCAATCACCTCACTGAAGGACAGAATAGATGTTAAGATGCATGGCTTTTCAGTCACCTACCTATTGCTTTGTGTCAAGTGTTCTGTAGTTGGATGTCGGGTGAGAGATTACTGCTCAGAGATCCTGCTGCTGAGCACAGGGTTTACCCAAGTGCGTGAAACTCAGAAATTACTGCAGAACTTCCTCACATGTGAGTGGTCCCCACTATCACCATATATCCACAGGAGTATCTGTATGTACAACCACACACATGTACACACATACATTCCCAGCACTTGGGAACTCCTTTCCTCTCAGCCACATTATAAATTGCCTGAGGAGACACAACATTTCTGTTCCAAACACCTGCTGCAGAGCAAAGCCATATGCAGTGGTTGGGCATCCACTGCAAAAACCCAGAACTATGATGTAGGTGTAATCAAAGTAAAACACAACTTCTTCTAAGGCTTTATTTCTAAAAGCAGCTTTCAACACCTGTATTTCTTTTGATGTTGTTACTACCATCCCAACTTTGCACTTTCTAGGTACAGTTTCCATAAGGAAAAAGTTAAAAGTCTTTACTTGAAAATCACTTTGCTCTCTCCCCTCTTCTGAATAGATCAGTCACAACTCACCCTTACACTGAAGTACCAAATCAGTGTCTGCACAGGCTTTCAGCAGTGGCATGTGTTTGTGTATGCACGTACCTCCTATTTTAGTATTTTAAAGATTATCATAAAATATTTCACATCCCCCTGGCTTGGCACACCTATAAAATAGAAACAAGGAAGATCACTGGGCCATAAGATAATCACTTAAATAAGAGTACTTTTATAATTTAAAAGTCTAGGGGATATTTTTTCAATCAGATTTTAAAATTAAGTAGTGTTTGTTCTACACAAGGGTTAAAGCTTTCACTTATTTTCTATCGGTCGAGATTTGGGTGCTTCATTAAAATTTTGAATCCTACACTGCGTATAAATATACGTTGGAGAGACTATGGAAATATAGCTCCAAATTTCTCTAACCACCACAAAAAAGGAAACAACAGTTAAAATATGAACAACTGGTTTTGAATAGAATGTAAAAATTACCTACACCAGCTTCTTGGCCGCAGAAAGCAAGACAATTCTAAAATGAAGTGCATTAGAAGAAATTCATGTACCTATGAAAAAAGAGTTCAAACTGTAACTATATCTAATTATCACAAACACGTACTTACAGATGAACTGCAATTCTAATGGCAAACTTTTATTTTAGTGGCCACAGAGGGACTTGTGGTGGTCTTTGTCTGAACAGTTTCACATTTCTCCGAATCACTGCCTTGTGTTTTGAAACTACTCAATTCTTTTCTCTAGGAGGAAGTCAGAGAGACGGACAGATGTTCTAGTAACTACCCTTCCATATTTAATTATATTTTCAGAGAGTAATACAAATACTTTTAAGTTTTTGTAAAAACTAGGGTTTTTTTAAAACAAGCTTAAAAGATAATAAATACATTAAAATAATTAAATATGCTGAATAAATCTGTTTTAGAAATAGCTAGCAGGCTTAGTGTGACATGTGATGACTGAACATAGTATATACAAAAGACTCTTAAAACACACTAATGAGACCAGTAAACAAAATCTGCATCATGACTAAAAGTGCTTTTCGCAACCAGTAACAGTGACTCTCCTATGTTGTTCTGCATTACGAGTAGTCTTCATATTTCAATGACAAACCCCTGAATTTTCCCCCTTAAGATTCTAAAGCCAGATTTCAATGTGTTTGTAACTCCTCTTTGCAGTACCCGTTGAGCTAACATTCTAATATTGCATCTAATCATACGCAAAACATACACACAGTTTATCTGATGAGTAGATTTACTAACAGTGACTTCTTCTAACCTTGATATTCAACTATTGCAGTAATCCTTATGTGTACAAATAACCATGCATATACAATCCAGTTGGATGGAGGCCACCATGCCGACTAAGAGTAGTGTGTCTCAGGGATGGGAAGAAGGAGATGTCTGCAAAGGATACCTACAGACAGATTGTTGTAATGTGTTAGGGGGAAAATGCAGGTTTTTCTTCATTTTACTTTAAGCCTAAACCTTAAAAGCTAGAAAAAATTCCCACCCCACAAAAAACAACTAAAACCCCCACAAAAACCTCCCAAAATCCCAAACAAACAAAGACATAATCTCACTAAAAGACTTGTTCCTAAAATATTCATTGAATCAGAGAGCAATCCTTCTAACATTAAAGTGTCAATCAAAATGAAGAACAAAGTAATTTCTTCAATGTTCTACTTTAAAGTCCCACTCCAACACCATATACTGGTAATTTACTGGCAAAAAAATATATAAACATACACATTCAAGATCAACTCCTTCTTAAAATACTACATTTTGCTTAATTTTCTGATGGCCTTCTATAATATTTTCTTGATGTGAATCCAGATCAGAATTAACTATAAATCAAGCCAGGAGTGACCAGTAAGATGGAGAGACCAAAAGCAGCTCTTACCAGACTGTGCATGCAATTACATGAACAGTAGAATAAGGAATGTCACCTTTAAGGTGACAACAACTCCCCAAGCTGCTACTTACATCATTAAGTTTCCAATTCAAATGCTCTCTACAGGAAAGTAATTTTATGTCATTTTCCTCATGCATTCCTGCACTCCAAGAAGCTTTATTTACCCCTCATAGAAAATCGCCCATAAAAGACAGTACACAATATGTAAAGCACTTAAACCATAAGACCACGAAACTTGAGAACATTAAACAGGCAAGAGATGAAAATGCAAACAAGTAATTTATGCAAAAATTAATGAAAGTGATTTCTGCTGGTTTAGATCTCTTATATGACCTTAAGGCACTTACATTTATTAATAAAGCTTTGCAATTACATCCTGTAATTTCATACTCATGCCCCCCAATGATTTACAGATATGAAAATTCTGAAAGAGATCAGCTCTGGTAAAGATCTAAAGCATTAAACAAAGTCTTCCCAACTCTTGCTTGTGCCTTTCACTCTGCCTCTGAGTAAGCTAGTCTGACAGGTTGGCTGCTCTGAAAGAAAAATCAAACAAATGATTCAAGTCAATCAGAAACCTGCTGACTGTTTTGTTGTGGCCATTGGTGATGCCCTGGTGGGTTTTTGTTTGCTTGTTTTCCCCATGGAAAAATACATACTTGCTTTCCTATTAGCTGAAATACACAATACAGCTAGTTTTAGTTTAAAAATCAATTATGTCAGAATAGTCAAAGAACGTAATACATCTTTGTTACTGTGTTCTCTATTGAAGCGGCAGCAGAAGAAATAGAAAGGGAAGCAACAAAATGCCCACAAAACATCAGCAGTCCATGAGTAATACACTACCTTATTTACAATCCAGTTATTTATAATGTGGTTACTTGGAATGTATCATAATCAGTAATTTTATAAAATTCTCTCTCCAAATGCACTTGCATCATGCTTACTGGTTTTGCCTAGCAATTCATTTAACCGAAATCTGGGGTCAGAGCCCTTTACCAGCCATGACAAAGCTGTACCTTTAAAAAAAAGAACAAAAAACCACAAGACCAAAACCAAACTTAAGTTTTATTTTTCATATTTACATATACAGAACTTTTTGCATTAAAAAACTTGAAAACCAAATAATCTGTACATATACTACAGCAATTTAAGTCTTCACGAATAGAATATTAAATTTGCAAGTTGATTTAAAATTCATTAAATAAAGCAGCATTAAAATCCAAGAAACGGGGATGAGGATGAAGAGGAAAATAACGCCCACATAACCTTTGTATTATGCCCTTCACATGTATCATTTATGCTCATTGAACCTTTGCTCTCAGCGTAATCTGAAAAACCTGCAAATTCTGAGTTTCTTTCACTTGTTTGAAATAATTCCAACAGGGGCTGCAATGGTGAGCTACAAGCGCTTCTCTTCTCTTCAGGAACAGACAGTCCATTTGTATACTTTATACTTAACTCCATGCTCTGTTTCCAGGTTTCTCTTTTATTCCTTCCCAAGTTAAGTTTCACTTTTCTGTGCAGCTTTCCAGATGGTGAACTGCAGGCAGCACTGGCAGCCAATGCATTAAGTTCTTTATTCATAGCAGTATCAGATACCTCAGCCTCCAGAAGGACATTGTGCTGCATTTGTTGATGATTATCACATAAATCGTGACGTTTCTTGACAAACGTAGGATTGGCATCTGTTTTTTTCAAATGCTTTGCTGGTAGAACCACTGCATTATTTAATTTTCGTTTTGGCTGTGTTAGGTTTTTGTCTTTTTCACTAAAATCTGTAACTTGAGTATGAGAACCTAAAGTACACATGCCTTCCTGAAAACACTGTAAATTCTTCCTATTTGCCTCTGGTTCCAGTATTTCCTTGTTGAATGGCTCGTAAGCTCGAGACAAGTTCTCTGTGTATGCTTTGTTGTCTTTCCGAAGGGGTGGTTGTATGGAATTTGATGATTCAACAGTCTCTCTTAAGTTTGCAGCACAGGAGCAACCAGTTTTAATATTTTCATCATTAATTCTGAACTTACTTTTTAGTTCTGAAGGTTGTGATGGGTGACAATAAAGAAGTGAACAGCCAGTTGCAGAAATAGGGGTAGGTGTGGGCACAGAATTTGGTTGTACTTCTGCAGGCTGGCAATCCAGTTTGAGAGCCTGCATTGCCGTATCCTTCCAGGAGTAAGTTTTCAAAGAAATGCGTTGCTTTTTCAGTCGTTCCTGCAGCTCATCTGGTCTAGTTATCTTTCCAATAATAGGAGAAAAACATCCTGTGCTACATTTTGTCCTACAATGAAATTGTTTAAATATATTAACAAACATAAAAAACCCCATGTATCACAACTCCATATGCAACTGATTCTAGAAAAGCAACTGAACTGACAAAGCAGTTTTTACTTTTGAGGGAAAGATATATTTAGGGTAGCAACATACTATTTCTACAGAAACAGAGTGCCTTATATTTGAATTTGATGTTTTCTTATTGATTCCTACAGCACATAAAATTGTTTAAAAAATACACAAGTCTAGTATGTCAGTAAACCTCAATTCACAGAGGCACTAAGAACAGAAGTTAATTAATTAATGCAATTACTATAAATACTCACAAATATTCTATGATATATACACATAAAACTATCACTTGATTTTCTTGAAAGGATTTCAAGTCTAACCACTTTGAGTACTTTGAAAGCACAAAAGAAATAAAGGCTTGCCTTCATTAGGCTATCAGTTGTTTGACTCTATTTGCATTTCCTTTGATTTCACTAAGAATATCTTTATTTCTTCAATACTCGTTGTTTTTAAATAAATAAATGAGAATGTTATTTCTTATCTCCTAAGTCATTTGCAAAAAATCTGAGCAACCTTGAACTGTATTACTGTTTCAAGTAACAAAGACACTGATACCTACAGTCCAAGGTAAGAAACAAGCCTTTCTCGCCCTTTCAAGCTCTTGAGCTACAAAGGACAATTTGCTTTCTTTGTCCAGCAAAGTTAGGAGGCATAGAATATAGACAGGAAGTTTTTCCACAGGTAAGGAGATCAGATTGACTGAGGAGGATAACATTTGCTGTTCTTAGGCTACTAAGAATGACAGAGAGCATTCAGAGCAAGATGTCCAGATATCAGTGTCTTTCTGTCAGCAATATTTAAGCACAATAGATTTTGCTTTACATAAGCTGAAAGATAGGTAGGACTACTTCTGGCAATTCCTTTCAGTCTCATCTTTCTGTGATGCCATTTCCACTTCTGATTTCCTTTTTTTTCCCTAATTTCTGCATTATAGAACTGATTTGCCAGGTACAACTGCATTGCAAATTTCTGTGACTTATTTCAGACTGAAAAACATGAATTTACTCTGTTCTATTCAGATCCAGAACTTCAGAACTAAGTATTTTTATGTCCAATGTCTTGACTCACAGAGTCTTTAAAAGTTAGAACATATAACTCACCTTCTTATTTTTGTTGTATCATCTTTGTATGCAACAAACTCATACACTAACTTTGAGATTATATCATCGACAACTTTATATTGTGTACTTTGTGCAAAATTTTGGTGCCGTTCACTTTCAAGATGCTGCAATTAAAGAAAAAACATGAAACAAATCTAATACTACAGATATGAATATACAAGTCATCAATATGATATGGAGCAGCAAGTAAATCTCATTAATTTATTACCAGTATCTCCAAAACACAAACTACTAGTGCCTTCAGCTATCATACACAGAAGCAGCAATCAAGAATTAAAACCTACAAGAGAAAAAAGTACCTACAGGCTGCTTTTTAGGAGATATATTAGAAAAATATTTTAAAATAAAAAATAGTTAGACACCTCTGTCGATACCACACTTTAGAGATATGACTCTATCAAAGGATATACTTGACATTTCACATACTGTTTGCAGATCTTCATATTTCTTCCCACAACATTCACAATATCCTCTCTTTTTTTTGTCCTTCTGAGGAAGCTGAGCAGGCACTCCACAGTCCTTGTCACTATTTATTTTGTTTCTGTTAAGAGAATATTAATAAGTCTCAAATATGGAACTGAGCTCTCGACTTTCCTCTCACAATATGCTCATTCTTATTCACTTAAAAAAACTCCAAACCAAAACAAACCTTTATTTCCCCTTAAGCTATTTACATTATGTTAGTCAACACTTAGGAAAAACAAAGAAAAATTATGTATAAATTTAAAAACCAACCACAAAACCAGCAAGACAGGCAGACCCAGTGGAACTGTATGTAAGCATAAAACATACAGGTTTGTATGTGTGTACTATGATCACTGACTCAGAATAAACAATGGAAAATTGCTAAACAAATAAAAAATGTCCTTGAAAAATCAAAGAACATATTGAAATCTCTGCACATAGCTGATAAAACCAAAACTAGGGAAAAAAAAAGAAAAAGTCTTTTAACATCCACTGTCAGTATTTTTGATGCCTAGAAAACACACAGCAAAATCACCTGGTCTAACAGATGACCTCTTATTCCTTGGTAACAGTAACAGTCATATTTTGTTGGTTATAGATAGATTTTGAATATGCTGACCAAATGCCATTTTGTCCTGTTTTTCTAGGTAAAGGCTAAGTGGGAATGTGAGAAAATGAACCTCAAGTTTTTCCTGGAGATTTAAACATGAAGAGGTTTTCAATAACTGCTCCATGACCTTCAGAGTCCTCATCTGGGGAGAGTTACTGTTTGCTGCAATTCACTATTAACTCACCTAAGGTTGATATACCAGCAGTATAGCAAAGTCATCAATCTCGACTTCCCTTTTACTTTAAAGGAATAGTGCCATCTCCCTGCCTAGCCAAAAATCATTCTGACAGACTTTACCAAGTATCTGCATAGCTGTAAGCTCAAGAGTTTACATCAAAAAACCTGTCTTGAACAATCTCTAGCTTATAAAGTATAGCAATGTGCTGCTCTGCACATTAAGGGTACACTGCTTTCAACAACTGCATTCAATCCACCAGTCTAAACTGGTCTAACACCTCCCCCAGCACTTCTTGGGTTCCCCAGGACAGGCTCCACCCAACTTTGTGCTTTTATTGTTGCACCAGCCTTCACATCTTCCCTCTTGAAAACAGTAAAAATCACAGAGAACCAGCAAAGCAGGACATAAGCAACAGAATGCATCATCTAAAGACTGAATAATATCTGCAGGTCTCACCCAATGCAGCAGTAGAACTGATAATTTTGCTTCAACAAGCTTTACTCCCAGATGAAAGAAGCAAGCATTCCCCTTGCTCTCTCCCAAAGCTGGCATTCCTCACATTTACCTGCCGAAACAATCTCCCACCTAAATATCTCTTTGGTTGTGCCCACTTGAAAGATTAATTAGGAATATTCATTCAAATATGACTCCTGACATTTTTAATACATCATATTCCTTAATCCATATAAGGAGGAACTGCCTTTTTGGGTTTTTTTAATGCTTTGAAAAGAATGGGCCTTTCTAATCCCCTTGGAAGAGACAGAGGCAGAAACTGCCTTATTAATACAGCAGTAACCCTTGCAATATATGTTTTTTTGCTTTTTCATACTGCTAAATTCATTGTAATTAAAAAAAAAACAAACCAAAAACAGAAAACCAACATCATGGCAACATAAGCTGAAAACCTCTAGGGCTATAATAATGGTGAAGACTGGACAGAAACTGTGGAGAAGCCATTTTATAAAGAAAAAACATGTATCACATGTAAGTGTTCAGCCCCAAGGACAGAAAAGCAGCAAGTTACTAAATACAGAAAGTTCCACATATAGCAAAGCTACCTTTCACCTAAATATCTTTAGTCTCTCACATGAATCAATTTTAGAAGTCAACGAAATGTGGTAGGTAGAAGAAACTCAAAACAATAGTTTGATACACAAAAAAATGGTAATTAAGACACTTAAATAGTTTCAAATCAGAAAACTCATTTGCCAGAAGTTTTAACTGCATCTGTAGTGCTCAAGTAGAGCCTGAATGCCAAAATGTATCATATAAACACTTGCTTTAAGACCAACTGCAATTCTACTGGGCAGCTAGCATCCACTTTTAATCTCTAGAGTTGAAATAGTATTAGCAGTCTAATTCCTATAAATTATCAATAATACACACTCTTTATCAACAGTGATTATACACTTTGATTGAACATCACTGCTTTAAAAAAAATTAACTGCCTACTTTAGCACTACATGGACAAACACAAAAGTCTTAAGAAATGCACTTCCTCTGAAATACTTACTGAATGGCATCCAAGATGAGGACAAAGAAGAAACCAGTGGCAGAAAGGAAAAAAATATCTTATGCTGACCCACAGTGAAAAGAGAAGGCCGCATTTTTGGATGTATGCATCTGTATGTCCAAAAAAAGGACTAAAGACAGGATAAAGAGCAGATAGACAGACACCAACAGTGCAGTAAATACATCAGTTGAGACATGGTTAGCAGTATTAAATGGAACACAAAATTAGATGAGCAATTATTTTAGAACACAATTACTTATGACACAATTTAGAAAACAGCCCTCTCCTCTACCCACACCTCAATAACAAGTTTACAACAAACCTTTGCTTAGAGTGAGTTTGCTTTTGACCAGAAGGATACTTCTTATCCACTTCAAATGGACTATATGGCTTTGGAACACAGTAGTTCAGAAATGGAAAACTGGGTAGTTGCAGATAAAACGGTCGGTACTGGCTGCATTAGACAAACCAAGAGCATCAGAACCATCAGAAATGGAAAAAGATGTTCACAGCACAAATTACATCAGGTCAAAAATCTTGAAAAAGTGTTTCTCTTTCACATATGACACACACAGAATGCTAAGCAGGTCAATATCCTAAAATAAGTAATTCATCCGTTCCTGTAAAACTTGCTACCTTCTTTCAGTTTCCATAGCTGTCTTACACATTCCCTGGTATACAACTTTTGTGCCTATTAATTGTTGTGAATTGGGTAGCCAATAAACCTAAAAACAATTTGGACAACAGTGCGTTTGTGCTCCTGAGAAGTAGCTACAGCAGTTCCTAACATCCAATGCATTAATTTTTACTTAGTTTCATTTTACCATTTCCTTCTTAAAAAAAAAAAAAAAAGAAAAATTGATCAATTCACCATTCAAAATATAAAAACTGACCTTTTCATTTTCCAGAAAGATAGTTTTCTAGTTTTCCTGCACACTATTGTACTTAGAGAGATATCAGAACTAGAAACCATAGCAATGCTCTAAATATATTAAGAATGTTTAAAATAGGGCACGCTAAAGTTCACATACTGAATCATGCAACTGAAATGCTGATGCCAGAGTTCAGTCTGATTTTTTTTCCCCACATTACTATTATAGGCTACCCAGGCAAAACTAAAGAGCAAGTTTGGAAAACATAATAGGAATAGCTAAGCATCTTGTTCTGTTTCTGAACCCTTACTTATGTTGCATAAACATTTAAAAACATGTCACATAAATATTTAAAAGTGCTTCAGGTGTTTAGTACCCATTACATTCTGAAGTTAAACTCACATATATTTACATACCAATTTCTTGTACTTACAACTGTGTTGGTCCAATTCATTCCACTATCCTCATGTCCCTCATACCTATTACACCAACTCAGTGTATAACCAGGTTTAGATCTCTTTTTTTTTAATTCAGGGAAGTGTCAAAGACATCAGGTCAAAGAATTTGGCACTTATAAACAGTATCATAAAGCAGAAGTTTTAGGAATTCAAGGGTGAGAAACATGCTGTGCAGAACTGCACCTTTTTCACAATTCCTTGTTCTGTCAACTTCTGGCTGTGTAAGAAAATGCCAGTTTGCCAGGTCTGACTGAGACCAGAAAGAAGTGAATATCAGATTTCATGCTACTGTGGATAATGAAATCGGATTAATAATTTGGGATTTTTACTTTTAAAAAGAAATGATTGAACAAGAAGT
Source organism: Neopelma chrysocephalum (assembly GCF_003984885.1). Lineage (NCBI taxonomy): Eukaryota > Metazoa > Chordata > Aves > Passeriformes > Pipridae > Neopelma > Neopelma chrysocephalum. Next base: position 90,185 of record NW_020897726.1, on the reverse strand, counting down.
TAAACCTAACTTTAAGGAATAATTTTAACTGTAACAATCTCCCTTTCTTTATATCCAAATGGTCTCAGCAGGAGATGAATGTTATTGAGTTGGGACTACAGGACTGGAATTCAGTATACTAAGTTTTATTTGCCTTTTGGGCTACAGGATTTAGATCTAAGAAAAGATGTAAAAGTTCAAAGCTTCCAGGTTTCCCTTTCATTCATATGGCTTTTGGCAGAAAGTAACCCAAAGAACCCACCCTCATGATAAAAAAACTGGAGCTACCTATTAACTTTCCACTTCCATTACCTATTGCAAATATTCCCTACCATACTACTACTACTAGCTCAATCTCATTCGGTAGCTGAACGCATTTGTATTTTCTTATAAGAGGACAGTATACCTGGCATTTCAAGACAGGAAGTTGAAGGAAATTGTGATATAAGGACACGCTTGATCAAGTAATTCTGAATTCCTCAGTTTGAGAACCACATTATTGAATGCATGAAGAGAACACTTACCGACTTGTATCTTCCACCCTGATAAATGGATTTTTCAGTCTACCTGCTCAAGAGGAGAGAAAACGAAATTAAGAGGAATACTTTTCTTCATTCAGCAAGTTACTGCAGTAGCTGAATAAATTAGCAGACTTTATTTTAGAATTCATTATGTACACGTTTTGACATTCTTGATTTTCGTGAAGTTTTTCTACATACTTTTCTTGGACATATAAATTGGAATATAGCACGACACGACCACGTGAGAACTGCAGTACATTTTTAAGCATTCAGAAAACAAGGCAAACCAGAAACTTCTACAATTATTGAAATACTTACTTTTTGACTTTTGAGCAGTAACATGTTTTCCCTATTGAAAAAAGAGAGAAGGTATAAAATCCCTGTGAGTATTACTCTGCACTTCACTTAAAGATCTAGTTGTAGGTAATTTAAGTTATGAGGGTATCCCCGTGTTAATCATGACTTCATACACAGTCATGATGAATTTTGCAGGAAACTAAGCTTATTAGTAATTCAGAAATATGGTGACATGTTTCCAAAAAAAATATTTATTTCTACACTGAAGAAAAAAAAAAAAACCAACAAAACCAGTGTTCTCCTTCAGATGCTTCAATTTATTTTTCCTAAACCCAAAACCAAACAAAGAAACTTAGAAAGATAAATTTACACATTAACTCTCTCCTCCCTTAAAATACCTTGCCACAGTTGCAAGTTGATTCTTAAACAGATACAACATTTTTACACTTTATAAATCCTAATTAATTGCAAGCTGCAAATGCAAGTTGTAAAATACCACCAAAACCTGCATATAGCAACATTCTCCAATTAAAACAATTCTTTTCATTTCAATAGATTTACACAGGCTGAGTCTTTGTTTTTAGCAACAAAGATTAAAATTAAACAGAATATTTCGCCTTTAGAAAAAAGTAAATTCTATATTCAAGCATCAACTGCTAGTTGCAATTGATTCTGGTAAAGGTACAAACTCATTTTATATTACTTATAAATAAATCCCACCCTGCTATCTGTGGACACACTGATGATTTGGCATAGGATGCTGCTTCTTTTGAGAAAGCATGCAGGATCACTCTTGAAACAGGAGCCAGGCCTAAAAGAGTTAACTGAGATATCGCAGCCTGCTAAGAAACCTCAATAACTGTTTTGCTAGAAGAATATTTTAGGAGCACTGGTTAATATCATGTTCTGTTCTGCTCACTGGACCAAAGGCCTTATTATAGAAAGAACAGGAGTAGTACATACACAGTAATAAATTAGGTAAAGTGGACGTTTGAATAAGATCTAGAAGGCCCAGAGCCAGGATTTTGCAAGCTTGAAGAATTCAGGTCACCTAATTGAAGAGGTCAAATTGAGGAAGATGTTCATGGCGACCACCAGAGGGAGGAAGGCTTGAGCAGAAGACCCCCACAGTGGAAGACTGCGCACGTCTGGAAAGACTCTGCCCAGAAACTAGCCTACTTATTAATATGTATAATAAATTGTATCTAAAGTGTATAAAATGGCTTAGTTTTGCACTTGCAAGTTGAGCAAGTTTGTCCAGCGCGAGCTGGGTTGCTCCCAACGCTGAATAAACAAATACCTTGCTGCTTAAAGATAAAAAGTCTCTGAGCAGTTTTTCGGGCTGATTTTTTGGATTCACTCTTGAGGAGAAAAGACAACCCAGAAAGAATCGTGTCTTGCAGAATATATCACCTAAGGAGTCCTTCTGCTGTGCCTTTTGCAACCGGACATGCCTACCTCATATTGGCCTTTTTAGCCACCAGTGCACTTGTAACAAACGTGGGTAGAGCCCTCCCCAGATCTTAGTTCACGAAGCGTAGCCATGATGATGATGATGATATGATAATTATGTGGCCTCAATAATTAGCCAATATTGCATTCCAAAACAACATAACACTCACTGGGTAGTTTCGTTCCATTTCCTTATCAGAGCCCCATGCATGGAACAGACATTTGGACAACTTCAGGTGTTTAATTTAAATTACAGAGGAACTCCAAGTTTTAATGTCTCATTATATCATACACTAAAAACCTGAGAAATCGGGACATTCACATGCAAAATGCACATTATTGGCAGAATAGCCTGAGCATGCTTTCTGCTAGTTCTTTACAAAGGAAAAGCTGCAGATTCCTTGTAGTAACAGCTTTTTCAGAATAGCTCATTAAAAGTAAAGGGTTTCTAATCACTGTGTCACAGGGAAAGTTATACAAGGCAACTTAATGGCTATTTACATCAATAATTTCTTTTATTATTTATTACTTTTGAGGCATGTAGAATGGAAACTTCAGACAGCTCAGCACTTCTGATTCTTAGATATCCGTTGCAAGAGCAAAGGACTACACATTATGGAATCAATGCAACTATGGAAGTCATGTTTGAATAACTTTGAAATACATAGCTAATACTTAATATTTTTCGAAGATGGTTTTTAAATCAATTCAGAAAACATACTGGTCTGTGAAAAACTCAACATGAGCAAGACTTCATTAAAATAAAATATGCAAGCTTCATAGCAAGCAGTATTTAGTATTTTGGTTTTCTCAGTTAATGAAAAAAATGGCATTTTCACAAATAGCAAAGAGACACTTACCACATCTCTAAAAGAATTGTCTGCTCTTTTGATTAGATAGAGTTCCCTTTTCTTTTGTTCAATACAATTCTTAACATCTGGTAAAAAGAAGGAGAATTATACTCAGTTTTTTGTATGTCTGATGTAATGGCAATTTTTAATATTTTGAATTCAACAAAAGAATAATTACATGAATGTTATAAATTCAAGTCAGGCTCCATCTAACAAAAATATTTACCATCAATATGAAGTATCTTCACTCCCCAACTCAAAGCATTGGACAGTATACTACCAGAGGGGATTAAATCCTGCAAACAATAAATTATATTAATAATCTAAAGCAATAAATAGTAGATTATTTAAAATAATTACAAATATATTGCAACATGTAATATGAAAGCTGAGATTAAAATGCAGATGCTTTGCTTCTGGTCAAAAGACTACTGCTCTTCTCAACTGACTTTGCCATCTCTGAGTTACAGCAATTTACCATCCAAAGAATATATTTACTTTCAGAAAGCCAAAACTGTTCTCTGTTGTCACATTTTATTGTAAGAATTTGAACACAGTGAATTGATACATTTTCCTTAACTTCATGAGCACCTCTCAAATGCTAGTTATACTAGCAATCTTGACAAATTTTAACACTCGTCATAAGACTACACAGACTTTTAATTCTTCAGGAAGCATGCGGAAAGCATGATTTGATAGATTATTTAGGACAATCCTTCAACTTCTGCCTGAGTATTCCAAGACTGACTTCTCTCTATGACCACTCTTACTCTGGTTTGTTTTCTAGAAGAGCAAAACCAAAGTTTCTGAAACACAAATTCATTGATTACTTCGTGTACCTGTTCTTTGATTGCTTTTTCAACCAAGGATTTTCCTCTGCTCATACGCACCTACATTAAAACAGAAACATATTTGTAGTAAGGTGAGACAATTTACATTGCTGCTAACAAATACATGTTAGCTATGAGAGTCTCATTTTGTTCACTGTACTGCTAACTTTTCAGTAATGTGTATCTTCCTCACAGGGTTACAGCTGATAGTCTAAAGAGGAAAAAAAAACCAAAACACCAAAAAACTAAAAAACCCAACTAGTAATTTTCAGCCAAAGCAGACCACTGCATGGCTGAAGCAGTGTTAGTGCTGGAACTACACAGATGCTGGGAATAAGCAGCCAGCGACACACACCACATGGTGTGATGATGAGGTTTTATCAGCTGGGGCTTGTGCAAATTAAGTCATAAATACAATCATAGCCTCTGTCTTATCACCTTCTTTTCTACCACCAGCACATCTCCTTTTGTACTTTATGCTGCTTATTCATAATGAGCTGCCTTTGCCTATCCAGGTTATTTACAAAATAAGGCAATCTCACCTATGTAATGCAAAGACTAGCCTCCAGACTGACTCACAGTCATGTTTCTTAATAAGTACCACATACATAGTACAGCTAATTACTTCCAACTGTATTTTGAAAGGACACAAGACTTGCCCATGTAAGAAATGTCACATAAACCTACATAAATTCAGATATTAAATTAACAATTTACATGCAATTAACATAATGGCCAGTCTTCGCGAGCGAAGATTTGGGGAAAGGTCTTTTAACCTTTCCAGCCTGCGCAATGGATTTTTTAGGTGAGACACAGCGTGCGCTGAACTGAGCCCACCCTTTAATCCTAAGGTTCATCTGCCGGGGCCAAGCAAGCTTGGACAATGGCAGTGAGGTCCTCAGGACGTAGGTTTGTTTAGAGTGACCTTCTCATAGATGGATGGCCACACAGGGCTAACGAGCTACCATCTGCCCGGGGGACTTGGGATTCGAACCCGTGGTCGCAGCAGTGAGAGTCCTGCATGCTAACCACTAGGCCACCAGGGGTCCCCATGCAATTAACATGATCCTCTAAGAAACAGCTCAAAAAAGCTTAGTAGTCATAATCTTCAATTTTAATTATTTCTTTGAACTACTATCAAAGAGTGTTTCTGTTGATATCTGCATTAACAACACATCAGTCAGACTTTATTAGGCTGTGTTTCTAAAGAGAGAGGAATCACTGGATGCCATCACGTGTCTATCCACATTGATCCAGCTGTCAAACATAATAATGTCAATATTTTAAGTCAGACATATTACCTTAGAACGGACTTTAGTGTACTCTGCTTATTTGTAAAAAAGGCTCCTTTTTAAAATTAGTTTCTCAAACTCTGCTGAATTAGTTTGAGTTAGTTAAATTTAACAAGTTAACCTGAATAACTTGAAAAGTATATTTGAAAGAAAAACCCTTATTCACTCAAAGAACTGCTGCCATCTTTAGGAAATTAAAGAGAAGGAAAATTCTAAGACCATATCCCATGGGTTGTACCCAATCTGCAATATTATTACTAAGAAACTTACTGTATCTACCAACTTAAATGAACTTCCATCACGTTGATCTTTTCGGTTGCTAGGATGAGGTGAACCATTTCCTCCAATACATGCAGATTCTGGGCTAGGAACAGGAGAAATCTGGCCAAGAGTTCGTGCAAATTTTGCCTCCTTTTTGTTAGTCACCAGATAGTTGATATCCTTACTAAGGAAACTCTCCACCCTCTAAATATAGAGATACAAAACAAGTAACCATTTCAGGACATAGGATCAGTACCTCAAATTTTACACTGCATATTTAAAAGAGAAGTAATAATATTTCTAGAATAACTAAGTACAAAAACATTGAATTAACAAGAAGATATTTTCTAAATGTAAAAATTGAGTTGCACTAGAATCTTACCAGTCACAAATTATAAGTTCAGTTTCTTAATTTTGTAATCTTTATCAAAATAGCCTTGCAATGTTTTGGTTACTATCATTTTTGGACTATCTAGCTGCAATACTTTCCAAATAGAAAAAATCAAACACTGCATTGAGGAATAATAGAATAATTCAAGGAAAACCACTGTCTACATAATTTTATGTAACAGAAATTACACAGAAGCGCTCAGCTAAACTTAAAAGTCATGTGCATGCAAATGTATTTTAGTCTGCAAGAAGCTATAAATTTACTGAGTTCAGAACCAGCAGAAAAATTAAAACTTCAGGAGAGTTACCATTTTTCACACCTATAGTATTCATGACACTTCTCAAAAAGGTAGTCTTTAGTAGATTCATATTCTCATACTCAGCAATATAAGCATGCAGTTACCCTATGCTTGTTCTCTTCCATTTTGCTCCTTCAGTCTTTCATTGCTAACTATTGTGTGATTATCAGCTATTTGCCTTGTTATTTCTTGTCAGCTTATGTAGCTTAATGTATTTTCCTCTCTTCAAGTCATCAGCTTGGAAAGCACAAATCACACAGGCAGCAAGCTTGAAACTGTGCCTTTCAATGCTGCTCTACGCACCTTTTACGGAAACAGGATACAGAGAGGCACTTTTGAGTGCACTCCACACAAGCAGCAACAAAACACGTGGTAATTGATCTTGAGGGTGTTAGAGCACCTCAGATTGAGGTATTTACTCCTCAGAGTAAGCCAGAAAAACTTCCTTTCCAGTCTGTGATTTGTAACCTTACCTTTCACATATGAACTCCTAAAATTCTCTCTCAGAAAGACAAAAGACAGAGTGCACTTATTTGACGTAAATGTAAAATGATGCATTTAATTTGAAACCATGTTATTGCTATTCCTTACCGCTCCTGTGATTTCAGATAGCACCTTGATTTACAAGCATCAATTTCATAAAGCTGCTCAGTGTTCCTCTGAGGTCAAAGAACAATTGCCAAAGCACCATTCAAAATAGCTAGCAATTTAAGCAGATCCCTTCTGCCTCTGTGCTTAAAAGGGTGTTTAATTCTCTAACGGCCAAGTTTTCTCTACATCAATTCAAATATTCAACTTTAAAGTGAACTAAGCAACTGCACTGCTTGTGTTACTATCATATCCTGTACTTGCTTGTATTGAAGTTTCTTCCATACAGAAGAGAGAATTAGGAAAAAAAATTAGTAAGATGCTTATAAAATTTATTATTTAAATAAGAGTATTCAAAAATACTCATTAACATACCCTGTGTAAAAAGTACTTAGTTACTGACTTACAGTAAGCATATGCAAAACTCTTCCTTTAATCTCTTTCAGGTTCAGCTGAACAACATTAGTTGTAACATGTAAAAATGTCAATATAGTCAGAAGCAGCAGAAAAAAAATCACCTCAAACAATGAAACTTAATAAACTTGGATAAAATTTTAAGCCAAGTGAATAATCAACTGAACACAAACCTTAATAATAAACACTTTTGTTACAATCAGCAAAGCAGCTTCTCTCAAAAAAACACAGAATAATTTAATGATAAGTTCATTGTTTGTATTAAACATTAAGACAAACACAGAAAAATAAAATTCCCTGACAGATAAAGTAAAAATAACATCAAACATTATTTATAAAGTACAAATAACATAAAGAACATGAAAGAAACATTCCACATGTGCAGATTTTCTTCTAGATTCATATAGGGCTCTATTATAAACTTACCCCTCCTAGTTCTTTGAGGTCCTTTCCTAATTTTTCAGAGATCACATTTGATGGGATATCGAGGTAAAACACCTTCCCAGTTAGTGGCTTATATTTAAGTTTCTCTGGTTTTCCTGTATCTTTTTTCACATTCTTGAGAGAAGATCGTATCTTTTCTGTTTTTGCTTGTATTCCATCTGCTGGGGAAAAAAAAGGCAATTTAAACAGAATTTTTTTTTTTTTTAAGAAAATTCCTAAGTTATGGTAATGGACACGGCAAGCTTCCACAGAATCATACAATGGGGCTTGGGCTGGAAGGGACCTTAGAGATCATCTAGTTTCAATCCCCCACCATAGACAGGGACACCTTCCATGAGACCAGTTGCTTAAAGCCCTATCCAGCCTGGACTTTAATAGGACTTTTAAAAAACAGCTATTATGGTAAACATGTCAAAACCCAAACATTAATATAATACCTCATATGGCCCTTAAAAGTTTCTCCTTGAAATAATATCCTATAATGAACTTTTAATTTCAGTTGCCATACAATACTATCAATTTTCTCACCAGTTTGGCAAGTATTTGCTACCAAGACAATGAGGGCTGCGAAAGGAAGTGAGCAGGCCTCTTCTGGACACAAAAAGCCAACATGCAAAACAGTCCCTCTGTAAAGTATTCTTTCCGTCCCTGAAACACTCTCAGATAGGAGAGGGAGCAGAACCAGCACTCGTGCTGCAAGATTCTCTGTTTATGAACACACTAAGTGGGGCAGGAACAGCAGTTAGCTTTGTAGAACCTAGTAGAAAAAAAAAACCTAGAGAAACAGGAAAATGGGGAGGCATAAGCTGGTGTAAGTGATCCAGAATCTAAAAGGAAAAAACGGATGATACGCAGGCGTGCAAGCGAAATTCTGTAGATGACCAGGGCAGTTTAAAAATTAACACATTAAACACTATTAACACTGGAGAATGCATTTTAAACTTCCCGGAGATGATCGAAAGTTCGGAGCGGCTCAGTAGGCCTGCAATAACAATGAGGAGCCTCTCCCGCAAAGCGGCCGCGCTCTCACACCGCGGGCTTAGGGAGCCTCTCGTGCTCCCGACACCAGCAAAGACCTGCCCTGGGGGGCGGCTCGCACGGCAGCGGCCCGGCCATTTCCCAGACACCCCACGGCCTCCCTGCCCCGCGATTATCTTGTAAAAGAGAACGAGTCAGCGCCAAGGCCACGCTTTTCCGTTTAACTCCCCAAACCACGACAAAGCCATAGGCGGGAAGGCCGCCCCGGCCCCAGGCCGCGGCTGAACGGACCCTGCTGGCGCTGGGAGAGGCCTGAGACTCCCCCCGGCCGCCCCCAGACCCCGCCGCTTACGGGGACGAGCTGCTTTGTCAGCGGCCTCGGCAGCGCTCGGCTTCATCTTCCCGCTGGGTCACATCCTCCCCTGCCCCGCGGCCGTCGCCACCTACGAGGTCAGCGCGGGCTGCCCGGACCCCCCTCACCACCCTTCCCGCCTCCGGCAAGCCCGGAGCCGCCGCCGCCGCCGCCGCCGCCAACGGCCGGGCCGGGGCGGAGCGAGGGGAGGGCGAAAGGAGGGAAGGGAGGGAAGGAGGCCTCGGGGCGGGAGGCCCTGTGACAGGAGGTTGGCGGCCGTGGGTGGGGAGGCGGGGCAGGAGTGCCTACCCCCTTCGCTCCTCGCCTCACCTGAGGTACCGCGTTGGGATTCCGGAGAGCTTTGTCCGCGGTGAGCACGGCCCGGGCGCTGCTCATAAACGGGTATGTATGTGCGCTACTCTGGGCAGTGATGTTCTAAGTTAAAAATACATTAAGAAAGCCAGTTTCTTCCCCGCTGACACCCCTCGTTAACAGTTGCTAGCACCTGAGAGACAAGTCTTGTTTTATGCAGCTTAAGCTTTCTTATCTTTTACTTGAAACTTGATGAAAACAGCATGGCATAATGTTTCTGTAGAGCAGATAAAAAACTTAGATCAGTGACAGCTAATAAAGCTAAGGCTGCACTTACGCACAACGTGCATTTTAAGAGATATGTCTTTATTTGGGGATTTTGTATTGTGAAATATTTTTATTCTCTTCTGCCCTGGCTAGTTGCAGATATTGCGTGTTCCTAAATTGTTGTGACCATGCCTTTGCAGCCGTACAGCAGGATTTCAGGAATTAGTATTTGATAGTAGCATTAATACTAGTTAGTCACTGTTTCTTACGTGAGTAGCTTGCCAGAGTATAGTCACCACCAGCAGGCTGTGAGTGCTGGATCAACCAGGAGACCTTTCTGGATTTTCTCACAGGAGTGACGGGAGCAAAAGGAGGGCTGGATGAATTATTCTGCAGTGCTACAGTTTATGGGCCGCAGGCTGGGAATTTATCTCTGTGTGGATTATTTACATGTTCCTAAACGCTTTGTTGCAGCAAAAGGTAATACATATTAAAGATTTAATGTGTTTTACAAAAACATATAAATGTTGGAATTTGTGTAAGAGTGATTTAAAAAATTTATTGTCTTTAGAAAACTTACAAAACATGGCTCAAATCTCTAATCTCAGAAATTCCAGAGATGCTTTTATACAAGGAGAAAACTAATATTGCTGCTTATACATAGCACATTAATGAAAATTTAAAATATTTTTTTCCCTTGATTTTTTTTCTCTGCAAGTTTTGAGCATAGTCTTGTAATATGTTTTTCTGTTCCTTAACAGGTTTTTCTTCTCCAGGGATAAAGCCATGACTGAAATGAGTGATAGCAACTTAGAAAAACCAACCATTATTCAGCAAGCAATGGCCTCTTGTTGTGGAGCTATAATTACTTCATTACTTGGTAAGGCAAACTATCAAGCTTGCCACAGAGAGAATCTTTACAAGTGATTACTCTTCTGTAAGAGTATATGTCTGCATATATATTTCCACTAATATGTTTGGCAAGGATGTTTTTGGATCGTTTTCTTTTTTGTGTATGTTTTAAAAAATGTGATTAGTTGAAATCTTTTCTGTCCCTAATAATTTTTAACCCTTTCTGAAACTAAGAATGATATTTATTAACTTTTAATTTCTTTTTCTTTTTTGCTCTTAGTGTAGTTATTAATTGCTTTTTGTCTAGAAGAAACAAAATTATCCATAAAAATAATTTTCATGTTTCCTGCTGCTTAAAAAAATGTATTAAATAAAAGTCTACTTTACAACACAAGACACAAATCCTGCAAGGCTGGCTACTGTGACATGTCTCCTGCATGTTACCACTTAAGTAGTAAGAATTTGTGCTGCTGTGATGTCTTACACTGTCAAAACCTTTTATTGTTGGGTTTCGTTTGGTTTTGGTTTTTTTCTCTAAACATTGCTTTTAATAATAGCTTTTTATTACTCTTTTAATCTTCTGGATAGCTGGTGGAATTAATTCTCTACTTCACGTTCAGTCATCTCACTGAGGACCTCCTTCCGCATGCAAACCTAAGGAGTCATTGGTTGGTTAGATTCAGCACTTCCTGTCTCTTTTCTAAGCACGATTCCCCCTCCCCCAAATTTCCAAATGTTTACAAAATAGTATCTTACCGGAAACCTGTCAAATTCATAGTCTTTTTGTTCTGTCTTTATACCACATGTCCTGTGACGTTAGGTAAAATACCAAGCAAAGCTACATCAGACCTGTGGTATTCCCAAGATGGATTTCAGTTGTGGGTACATACACACAATTCTAGTACAGTGTAAGGTGCTGGTATTCAAGAGAGATGTAGGAGAGGTATAGGAGACCTACTCCTTTCTGAAGTGCCTCCTGGAGACAAGCAAAAGTATCTGTGAGTGGCTAAAATGCTACTGGATGACAAATTTTAAGCAACTTAATTGAACTGCGGCAGTAACATTGAGATCCCTACATTTAGATACTGAAATGTGAGCCAAGTATTCACCGCCTGTTAGTGAACTGAGAGGCATCAATGGAGAGCTAAGGTGTAACTCCGTTGCCTGTGCACAGTAATGTTTCAGTGAGACACATGCTGGTGTGTTTGACTTAGACTTTAGCTGCCACTTGGTAAGTAAGGTTGTAGGTCCTGTGTCATTTCTGTCAACTGAGTAGGTATTTTGGATACCTTAGAGACTCAGATGGCACTAGCTGCTTATATGTAGGCAACTGAATTGAGCCCTGGGTCAATAAAATAAGACTGTGGTCCAGCTGCCCAGCCACTGTGAAGTTCAGCATGTCTAGGCCTGTAAAAATTGTAAGGGCTGGAGTGGAAGCAATGAAATGTTCACTGAACTTTCATTTACTTATCAACAGCCTCAGTCTTCTAGATATTGTCTACATGGAGAAAAAAAGAAATGTACATCATGAGTTTAACGTTTTTCTTTTGAATGTTGCTGTTACGGTCAGTTTATTGAGAAAGAATAAACACATGAAGAATGCTGTGCTATTTTACATGCTGGAGTCCAAAATCTGATCTCATATGCCTAGTGGTATTCTACTTATAAAAGTTTAGCAGCAGAGCATAATGTAGTAAGTTTTAGCAATTTCAAACAAGATGACACAAGGGTTTTTAGATGATCTTTGTGTTTCTCTAACATTTGATGCCTGCACAACTGTTAGTACATTAGAAAAGATATATTTGGTTGCTTGCAAACCATACAGGATTTGTAGTTCTTTGCCTCTGTCTGCTAACATCTCCTTTTCCTCTGCCTGATTACATTGTAAAACTGGTCTCTTCTTTTCCTCTGGCAAAAAAAAAAAGGTAGAAGTTAATGATAAGGCATCTGTACACTTCTGCATTTTCAGGCCATGCAGGGCATTTCTAAATGACTTCTGTTTCATTTTAGTATCTCCTCTTGATGTTGTCAAAACTCGACTGCAAGCCCAAAGCAGTCCGTTCCCTAAAGGTAAACAATATGTAGTGTAATGGGGGACACAGGTTGCTTTTTGCTAGTGTATTTAGCAGATAGTTGTCATAATCCTTTGCTCAGGTGCAGAATGTTTGTGTAAGTTTCACAACAGTGAGTTTGTTTCTTCAGTGTAAGTGAGTGGGGAAAAAAGCAACACATATACTGAAATTGCTAAAGAAAGAATGTGCCAGTGAACAGTGGAGAAAAAAATCCCATCAATACCTACCATTTTAAACAGGTTTTTTTCCCCCTATCTTTCTTAATATTTTATTATGGCAGAAGGTACAATTAATACCGAGTTGAGTTAAAAAATAAAAAGCTATTAATAAATAAGTAAATATTATATCAGAGGGCTTATGTGGTTGGGATGCTATATCAAAGTTTATCTTCTCCAAAATCTAGAGATTTGTGAAATACAGAAGTCACTTGCCACTTGGGTTTTAAATACATGAAGACATTGTGCTCTCAAAAACGTGTTATTGGTTCCTACTATTTAGTTATATGTGATAAATGAAATTTAAAAGGAAAGAAGATGACTAGTGTTGCATGTTGAATGTTGAGGTGAATACTTGCAGTCAGACTTGCTGTAAAGTAGGAAAAATCCTTGTGCCTTCTATCCTGATTTTTAGTAAATTCTAAAGCCAGAAATCTGAAAATGTGAGGCTCAAAGTATGTTTTTGTAATGGCAATAATATTTTATCAAACAGTTTCAGAGTACATGAGGCAGAAGAAATAAAAAACAAGTAGAGAGGATGATCTAATATAAATACAGTCCAGCCTAAGATATAATACTTCCACTTGTAATGTGGATACTTAGGCTACTTAATAAAAATTCTGAAGTCTGAAACACGTTCACAGTTAGATACAATAGTGATATTCGGGTCTTGTGCTGCTTTTAGCCTTCAGCAGATGGTAGTGTAACATAAACATGTATCCTGGAGCCTTATGAAGGCAGTTCCATTTAGTCTGGCACTCTGGGGAGTACATTTGTGCCCTTTTTCCTTTTAACTAATTTGTCGTTACTGACCAAGATTATTTTGCTCCTCTGTGTCTAATCAGAGATAAATCTGTATTGCCATTATATATTTGAAATTGCTGCTGTGTAAGAATGATCTTACAAGCATTAACTTTATTCTTATACACCATTTTATTAGGAAAATGTTTTGTATACTCCAGTGGCCTTATGGATCATATATGTGTTTGTGAAAATGGGAACAGCAAAGCCTGGTATAAAAAACCTGGGAATTTCAAAGGGACATTGGTAAGAACATTTTACATGTATATAAAACTGTACATTTTTAAGTAGCATACTATAAAATTATTGGGGTTTTTTGGGGTTCTTCTGGAGTCTGTTATTATTCTAGAGGGAAATTTGTGTGGCTACACTGTGTAATTTATATGTTGATTAGTGATACCTCCTATTTTCTATAATAAAATATGTATTCCTTCCTTAAGATGAACAAGGATGCACAGCTTTCCTCACAGATTACTGGCTCTATGATTTTATTGTCCCCACTTGAGCTGTATTGCCAGTAGTTGCTGATTGCAGGTAATGATTTTCTGTTACCTGCTCACACTCTTCTGTGTCCCAGTATGCTCCTGAGCTGAAGTAACAATGCAGATAGTGTTTTAAAGTCAAGTTCATGTGTCAAGTTCTCTATCCATTGAAATTTGTAGGACTGGCATGTTCCCAGACACTTGAAACAGACTTGCTGTCAGACACTGTCCTGCTGGTTCATTAATCAAGATTTTGTATGGCTCTGCCATTAAATTAAACCTGTGATCAAGGATTTTTCAGAATTAAATTTCTGAAAATGAGATGTTAATGCAAAAGGTGTCTTCAGCAGTTCTACAGTGTTTTTTTTTTAATTAATAAGTTCACAAGTGTGATTTTTTTTTTCAGTTAGCTTTACTATATAATTTTAGAAGGTCACTTAGTTTTTTATTTGACATGAATTTATGCCCATAAATTCATGGGCATAAATGAAGCTGGATTATAAGCATATTAACTAACTAGTATAGAAGTTGGGGTTTTTTTGTCCAACCACATTACGACCTTTCAGGGATTCTCTCAAAGCTCCATTTTTACTAGTCAGGTTTGTTTTAATAAATCATGTCTTTGTTTTCCCCATTCCATTTTTTACCTCAATGGACTAGTCCATCAAGACTATCTCCTGTGAAGATATTTGCCCTTATCTTCATAGAAGTCCCTTTTGTGATCTGTCAGACTGTTTTGAGGCCCTGCGATAATGTCTGGTCTTAAGCATATTCTAATCCATCAAATCTCAACCTTTTCCCCCAAAAGTTTAAGAAAACTAGGTATTCTAATAATAGAGAGTTTGTCTTTTTAATGATGCTTTCAGGTCACCTGGGAATATATTGGACAGGTGTAATAATAGCTGCAAGCTTCCAAGTATAGAGTATAGTGTGTATACATTGCATATATGTTGTCACATTTTTGTCAGAGAAAGCAAGTATTGAAAAGTCATTAAGAATTAATTGCTATTTCATGCCTAGAATCTTTGTTATGTATTGGAAAAATATTTTAGTCAATTATTTTGGGGAAGTTTCCACAAGTTGCTGCAGTGCCATATTAGTTCTGAAAGTAACTTCTTCACAGGGCATTCAGTCACAGACAAACACTTATTACTTTGGTCTTTTAAAGATGGAAGAAACTTCTTAATTTCATTCACACAAATTATTCTGTTCAGCTCAGTGGAACTATTTGTGTGGTTAAAAATGATAGCTAGTGTAAGCTATCTTACAGTGATAAACCACTTTAGAAACATATTTTTAAAGATGTGTGTTCTGCCAGCTGAAATATATTACTGACTACAAAAGTTTGTAGCTAAATATTTCCTTTTGCCTGGTTACACTTTTAGGATGCATTTGTGAAAATTATTCGAATAGAGGGAATTAAGTCACTGTGGAGTGGGCTTCCTCCAACATTGTAAGTTGAATGTTCTGGTTTTGGTAACATGAGTTATTGTTAAAAAAACTACTTAATTATTTAGATAAATTATTATGTGTGTTTCTAAGTTATTTTAAAAATTCACTCAATTCTGAAGTTACAGAGCAATCAGTTCAATCAGAAACATCTAGGGACAGTATAATTTTTGCCAGATCTCCAGAGTTTTCTGATATATTCTCAGTAGTTAAGCCAGAACATTAGAATTCTCATTGTGCCTTTTACAGGTGGTATCTTCACAATAACCGTTCCTTTGGTGGATGGAAGGTGATCACTAAAGAATGACAGTTTTTGACAAAAACATACTGTTCTATCTTGTTACTAATGCCTTTCCATCAGCAGCACGGCTGTTTCCAGATGCTCTGGTGTTGCACCTCACTACCCTCATTTAATTCTTGTAACCATCATCTTTATTTTAAAGAACTTTGTTGGGGTTTTTATCCTATCTGACTTTGTAGTGGAAAACAGATAACCTGTTTTCTCTCTACATATTATTCATATTAACCTGGTACAGATAGAAATTAAGACCTCTATAATTATGTTTTCTTCCATAAACCAAGAGAGTAATCAAATCTAAGATGTATGTTAGAAGTTGTATCTTGTAAGACATGAAGTGCGGCCCAGAAGGAAAGCAGTGGTCCACATGTTTTTGATTTGCAGACAGTGCTCAGTGTATAGACACAAGAAAGAAAAGGATGGTGAAGCTCAACATAGTTATTTATCCTGCAGTATATGGCAATTTAAAAATATAAACCTTTAGGACCTGACTGAACTATTTAAATAAATACAATTTTTTTATTCAACATGTGTTTTGTTCTCCAGCAGAAAACTAGCCTCTTGATTGGAGAAAGGTACACAGTTTTTAAGAGATTTAAACTATGGCTTGTTAGTTTTCCAAGCATGACAGTCCTCAGTGTTTTTTGGTAATGGTGGTGCATGCTACATTGGTATGGACATAACACAAAAATGTACTTGCCATTTTATAGTAAGATGTGGTGCCTTATCCCTACACTGAATGATTATTAGATCTCACTGTTGCTGTTATACTCTGTACTGTGCTGCAATGGAAATAGCTTGTATTTATGAATACTACATTGTCTCTCAAGTAGTGAGAATCATAACTGTTTACTAAGACAAAGAAAATAATCTCCAATTGTTAAATAAATAAAAATTTAATGTTAGTAGCACTCCTGTAATGTTTTATTTGGTTTCTTCATATTCAGATCTTTCACTTCCATTTCTTTATCAAAATAGTTCTGAAGCTGATGTGAAATAAATTTTGGGTAAGATAATCCACCATCATTTTACTTATAGTTTCTCCTAATGAAATGAAAACCTAGGAAAACTGTGGATTGAAAATCTGAACTGGAGGCAGTGAATTAAAGCCACGGGATTTATGCTTTTTCTTCATCCATAACGCACAGCTGGAGATTTAACTTTTTTTTTAATATATGTAAAATATCCATACAAGACAGTTGCCTTTATTCTTCTGCTTTCCTGGTATAAATTTAAATTATGTCTCTTGTATTTTAGAATAATGGCACTTCCTAACGCAATGATCTATTTTACCCTCTATGACCAACTGCGTGAAGCTTTGAAATACAGACTGAAAAAGGGTGATGAATACATTCCAGTTCTTGCAGGTTCCTTAAGCAGATGTAAGTTTTCACCTGTTTAAAGAGAAAACTGAAATGCAATACCTGTATGCTGTTTTCTTGGGTCTGTTTTGTTGATTTTTATTTAAGGTAAATTTTCCATCGCTTTAAATGAGGGATCGGAAGGAATACTGTAATTACCCACTATTTCTTGGGCAACAAAACTCTGTAACTTGGAATAGTGTGATTTGGTTTTGCTGTTACACTTTTACTACATTTGTAATTTGTTCAAAATTTTATGTTTATATTTCTAGACTTCTACCAAGTACAGTTTAATTTAAGTCTGTTCTGTCATGAATCTAGCAATAAACATCATTATTTTCTATAATGGCAACTACACAGGTATTTATAGGAAAATGAAAATTGAACTTCTTTTAGAATTGGACTGGTTTTACTGCTGTATGATGTGAAGTGGACTGAATGTGCTTTTATATTTTCTTACTAGCCTTTTCCTCATCTATTTTTGTAGAAGTAACACAAATCATATATTTTAGGGCTTTCTTAGAAGAGTCTGATGATGTAGTTACATATTTTACTTATGACAACCATGGGGACACTGGAAGACTGGTTGAAAAAAATTGCTATTCTGTGGTGGTGTGGCAAATTGCTCTTATTAGGGTGTTCCAGATTTTTAAATTCACATGTTAAACCTTATCCTAGCAACAGAAGAAAAGTTCTTGGATCTAGTAAAATTGTTAACGTCTATTACATGTGTGATGGGAGCTTGTTATTGAGTCATGACTCACTGACCATTGTGCAAGCTCAAAGAGTCACTTTATCGGATACAGATGGCCTGCTAATTATTCTTGAGAGTTTAAAATAAGAATGGCAAGGGTGCTTAGAGATCAATAAAAGCTTAATCTCTAACAACTATTTTTGTCCTTAACACAAAAAAAGCCTTAAACCCCGAGCTCACTTTCTTCAAATTACATTTTGAAATGGCAATTATTGAAAATTAATGTTTATAAGTACTTGAAATTTTCAGCCTATTTATGTATTTAATCTGAAAATGAGGATTCTTAACACGATTACAATAGGCCAGTATTGAAAAAAACCCTAAACCGGAAAGTGTAGGTACTGTGAATAGATGTGATGCTCTTATCTGGAAAGGAAACTTATTTTGAGAAGGAAAACGGAAAAGGGAAATCGGAGAGTTGAAAAGAATCAAATATATAAAGCAAGGTGAGATGTGACTTTAATGTTCAGGAAACGTTACTATTAAATGCTGATTTGAAAAAAAGGCATTTTCCTCCTTTGCAGTCAGTTCTCTCACTGTGGTGAGTCCCCTGGAGCTGATCAGAACTAGAATGCAGCATCGCAAGTTGTCCTACAAGCAGCTGTACCTGTGCGTCAGCACTCAAGTGGCTGCAGATGGGTGGTTTTCACTGTGGAGAGGCTGGAGTTCTACTGTTCTGAGAGATATACCTTTCTCAGGTAGGGTTTATTTTCCATGCAGGGTTTTTGTTATGGCAGAAGATATGTTTATGCATAACTTAGTCTGTTTCTGTGCTTTTATGTAATTTTAATGGTTAGCTTTAGGAATGACTGAGATTGATTCGTTCTGTTTTGAGTGCTTTTATTTATAAATTTGCTGAGGACATGATTTTTCCCATTTTGAACCTGATAGCGTTCATTGTTACATTCCCTTTCTCTGTACTTAGTCTGTTACTTCTCATCTTTAGCTTACACAATGACTGTTTTGAAGACTTTGAGTAGGAAATTTTCTTTGTAATAGGTATAGTGGCTATTTTCTGATAAACATCCTTTATGTAAGTGTTCTGTTACTTAATTTTGAAAACATGTACAGAGAGTGACACAGTAGTGTCTTCAGGATTTTTTTGAATAAAGATTAATTAGTTTCTATAACTGGTCCAGAAATCATGAAGGTAGAGCACCACTCATTAGCAAAGCTCCAAAGCTGAAAGCCCAGAAGAAAAAAAGTCTGATTCAGAGCATAACTAGTCCTAGGGCTCTCCTTAAGATAGAGGGGACAGATGTTACAGGGCAGACTGCTAATGCACCTGTTAATGCCAGTGGTAAAAGCCCCTGTCTCTTTGAGGCTCGCTTTTGTCAGAGCACTTGTGGAGCAGACATCAATTGTCCTTGAAGCTGTTTCTGTCATTTGGATAGTAGCAGGAATGACACCTTTGAACACCTGATGTTGCCTCAGAAAAATTCTTCTAACCTATTTTTGAAGTCAGAGAACCCTTGAAATATTTGACCTGCTGTCTTTGTTCTCCTACTTCAGTCTTAAGATAGTTTGACATTTAATTTAATTTGTGTTTCCAAGCAATCTAGAGGGCCAGTCATTGGTGTGGACTGTTATGGGATTTGAGCACACTTGGATGTGTACCTGGAGTAAATTTTCAATTGGTTGTAAACCAAACCAAGACATGATAAGTGTGGGGTGGTTATGATATTTAGTTAAAAATTGCAGTTGTCAATTAAGTGAGTAAACTGAGTTATTTAAGCTGTATTCTTTCCAGAATGTATAATACTCTTGTGTTCTTTCACTTAGCTACTGGGAGGTGATTGAAAATCATGGTTGGAATGTATTTCCTGTTTCAGGATCCAGTTCTTTGATAGGACTTAATTTAGCCTTCTCTGATAGGGAAGGCTTCCTTACCTACGACAACATGGTTTCACTAAGGCTAAAGATAACTGTCAGAATTCAGAGAACCTTTAGTCCAAAGTGCTTCCTGTTCAATATTTATTTTTTAATTTACTTATTTTTCTTCTCTGCCAAACTCAACTTTCTCTTAGGCTGTTCTGCTAAGACTTGTAAGGGAACTCTTCATCTAATCCCTGTTGTCTGACTTGAAGTAGAAACTCTTGTTCTCTTACTGATTTTTGTCTGTACCAGTGTGGCTGGAGCTTCCTTCCCTCTGCGGCTTTTAACAGAGGGGGAAGATCAGAGCACTGTGAGGGAGTGCACAAGGAAGAGAGCACTAAGGTGATGTGTGTGTTCTTTTCAGGCCTTTTTAGATTCTTGCGTCCATGCCTGCTGTTCCTCCACTGATCCAAAACATGCTCGTCTATTTTAACTCAGTCTCCACACTGCTCTGGCATTCACTTCACAGCCAGTGGGCGCTTGTCTGTCCCCAGTACTTCATAGGTATCATGGGATGCTGAAAAGGTAGAGGCACAAGTTAACATACAGCTACTGCCTTATTTATAAATAATGGCCCATCTTCGCGAACGAAGATTTGGGGAAAGGTCTTTTACCTTTCCAGCCTGCGCAATGGATTTTTTAGGTGAGACACAGCGTGCGCTGAACTGAGCCCACCCTTTAATCCTAAGGTTCATCTGCCGGGGCCAAGCAAGCTTGGACAATGGCAGTGAGGTCCTCAGGACGTAGGTTTGTTTAGAGTGTCCTTCTCATAGATGGATGGCCTCACAGGGCTAACGACCTCCATCAGGCCAGGAGACCGCGATTTGAACCCGTGGTCGCAGCAGTGAAAGTCCTGCACGCTAACCACTAGGCCACCAGGGGTCTCACTGCCTTATAGCTACTGCCTTATAGCTTGAGAACTATTGTTAAAGAGCCAAAAGTGA
Source organism: Neopelma chrysocephalum (assembly GCF_003984885.1). Lineage (NCBI taxonomy): Eukaryota > Metazoa > Chordata > Aves > Passeriformes > Pipridae > Neopelma > Neopelma chrysocephalum. Next base: position 69,555 of record NW_020897726.1, on the reverse strand, counting down.
GCAGGCAAGTAGATGCATGAGTAAAGGACAATGTATTTTAAAAAAAAAAAAAAATTAAATGCCACAGAACTCTGATTTTAAAAGGTAAGGGTGTTTATTGCTGCCTAATATCTCTTTCAAATGTGTTTTCTGATAATTCTTTTCTTATAAATACTTTGTCTGTTATGTTGAGCTGCCTTAATGCATTCAATCTTAGCTCTTAAGTTTGAATGATGCCCCCACAGCATTGCAGTCTCTAGTATTCTTACAGCACAGTTTACAGCTTTTCTGCAGGTAGCTCAAGTTAGCTATCTCAAGAATTAAAATCAGTGTAACAATTTGTATTGAAAAAGTCATTCCTCTGTGAAAACAGTCAAGCAGTACAACATGTCTTAAGCAGCACAGGGTAATTAGAATCCCACTGTGTTCGAGTCCAAGTGTTCATGATATGCTTCAAGCATGTTCCTTGGGATGCTAGCTAGACTGAATAAAACTTGAGCTGTGAATCTTTATAAACACAAGAACTGGGTTAACAATAATACTTGAGTCATTCTTTAAGTAGTGTGGCAGACAATGTAAATATAAAAGATATTCAGGGAAATGAGTCCTGTAGGTGCTTAAGCAAAGTTTTGGATTTAGATAATTTATATTAAATTAGGGGTTTGTACATTTCAGTAGTAGGTTTTCCTCAAACCCTGAGAATGCCTTCTGAGATACTACCTACTTTTGCTTTTGCAAAATGATTGAGGCCAGACACATGTTCTGGCAGTCTTTGTGGCAAGAAAATACTTTTTTCTGCTGGCACAGCCTTCAGAACTCAGTGCTGACCAAGGCACAGTTACCTTTCAGGATGTGCAGCCATCATTTGAAGTATTTACTTGACCAGCTGCCATAATTGACTCTATAATTGGACCTGGTAGCATATAGCTTGGAGTTTTGATTAGAAAGCAGAAAGAGTGCAGTTTAGTTCAGCAGGCAGTCAAAGAAACAGATATTGTTCCTTAAAGTTGTTTGCCAGACTTGTCTTTGACAGTCTTCACAAAGGCATTCTCCTCTTAGTAATTCCAAGGAGCAAAATTGTACTTTTTGGTTCTCTCAGAGTTAAATTTTACACTCTGTCCCTCAGAAAAGTATGAAGCAGTCCTGAGCAACCTTTCATTTTGCATGAGACACATTTTTATAAAATTAGTGAGACTGATGAAAATGTGAAATATGCCTGAAAACATAGTGAATAATAAGCCTACACTTTAATTTATATTAAATTGAATGTGAGTTTTATAGTGCTTGGTTTAGATTGTATTAAGATAGGGGTTACTTGAGGGAAGGACAAAATGATTAGGCTAATTTGTATTATATGAAGAAATTTGGGATATGGAGATAAGGGGAACAGGGCAATCTGTCCATGGGTTAGCACAGAGGACACTTATTATGCTTTCAGCTCTTGTTTCTTCTGGCTTCTGTTGCCACAGTAGAATTCTTACATCTGTACTTGATGAAAGAATTTCTGTATTTGACATAAAAATCTCTTGTAATGCAAGTTTATTTTTTTGTAATCATAGCAATGTACTGGTATAATTATGAACGTTTCAAGAAGATGATGTGCAAGCAAGTTGGTGGACATGAACCTACATTTTTTATTGCTTTTACTTCAGGAGCAGCATCTGGCTCTGTAAGTATATAATTTCATTTCTAGTACTACTCTTTATTATTATCACTAATAACCTATTTAAAAGAGGTATGATTTTAGGTGATTCCCTCAGAAATTTATGTTTTGGGGCACGTGTACTTTAAACACACATGGCCTGGCATTCAAGCTGATTAGATAAATCTGAATAAATTACGGTGTTCTGACATACAAGACTTAATACTATCATGTGCTTGGAATATGGAATCTAGTTTTCAATTGTGTGCACTTTAATTTAAAATTTTAAATTAAATTTTGTTTGTGCACTAACATTAAAATTGTTTTCTTTTCCTGATAGATTGCAGCTGTCATAACTCAGCCATTTGACGTAGTGAAAACACATAGACAGACTGCACTTTGGGAGAGTGAGACCTTAGAAAGTAAGTAGCTGGTAAGAATAAAAAAACCTACAAGGTTTGGGAAAATTAGTGTTTCTGAAAACTTAGTGTTTGGGTATATAGACTTTTGGTAGGAATTTTAAGTTTTTGTCTCTTCTCTGAAGTTTATCTAAAAATTCTATCACTCAGGCCTTTTTTCTTCTCCAAATTGTAATATCCCATGAGATACTTTTTATCTCATAGGACAATACAATATTTCATTAATGGCATGGAAAAGGGAAAAGGTGTGAGTTCAGTACAATTGAGCTTAAAAAGATGGTATAAAATTGCAACAAATAAATTCAAAACTATTACAGTTAGGCAGACCAATTGCAAATTTAAGATGTCCCCGCTTATTGCAGGGAGGTTGGACTAGATGACCATTAAAGGTCCCTTCCAACCCAATCATAATTCTATGATTGAAGTAAGTTATATTTAAATAGGCAAAAAATTAACTTCTAAAACATTCAGGTGAACAGTGATCTATTGAAAAAGACTTTAAAATAACACGATAAAATGTTTGCACGTTCACTACCACTTGCTCCTTCATAACAATATTCTTTTGATAAATATTAGGGTAGAGAAAGAAAGCACTTTTCTCAGGTTGTGTTTTTACCTTCTTTTCATGTTCTTTCAAAAGAATTATTTTTGAGAGCATATTAGTGAATGTCCTAACATCTTTAAAGGATGAAAGGGGAAGTTTATGTTCTGTTCTTTCAGTAGAGCACTGCTGTGCTTTATGTGAATTCGAGTTGTATATAAAAACTTTTTTTTTCCATTACTTGGGACCTGGACCAGTGAGGGACTTTCAATAACTTAAATGTTAGATCACGACTTTAAGATTACAGACCATTAAAAAGGCTGAGTACCTGAACAGTTTCTGCTTAGAAACTAAGTCCTCACTTTTTGGCATGAGGTTTCATTCTCTCAGGTAAATTATTTTCTTCTAGTGTAATTCTTGAAAAAACACAGCAATGTTTCATTGCAGAATAGAAAAATATCAAAAAAGCTTAAATTATAAATAGTTATTGTGATTCAGTCTTTTTCTTGTGCTGATGAATGTAAGAATTCATTGCTAACACCACTTTGAAACACGTGTGGCTGCCATATATTTATTAGGTTGATATTAACCAGATTAATATACATTCAGAATTTCATTATGGTTATCTTTAATTTGTACCAGTTGAATTCTTTCCAAATCCAGTTACTGTTAGAGTTGGACACTAACTGTGCATCTATATATTGTCTCTCTGTGGCTGCAAAAATATTTTGCAGTTTCTAAATGCTGTGGGATGTTCCTGATGAATGTATTCTATGACACTGCTTTAACTTTCATCTAGAAAAAAAATTTCTTGGCCACTTTCATATTTCAAATCAAAGAAAACAGTACATGAAATAGCACAGAAAATTTCCTTTGTTTAAAATAATTGCATATGTCTGGAATGCGGATTGCTTCTGGATGCTGCTGCTGTTAGGTTGCTTGTGGTATGTGATTTAGCTCTATAAGGGACTTCAATCCACATTTCTTAGAGCTGTACTTTCTTAAACATAAATTTAGGGGAGATTTGATTTTTGTAAAGTTAGATGTAATGTGTAGTGTCCTAGCTTAACTATTATATTCAATCTTATGATTCATTTTTATGATAACAATTCTCAAAACTTACTTTTGGATTCAGTTTACCAGAAAAGCAAGTTCTTATTTAAAAGTCTGAATTGTGATGATCTTTTAGCTGCATGTGTAAGGTGTCACGGAGAGGGAATGGCTCATTTGAAAGCTAGTTGACTTTTTTCACTGGATTTGTATTCTTGTAAGGAATATTGTATCTGTTCATATATCTTACACCAGGTGTTTCTACAAACGTTTCCATCTCATGCTGTTTTAACTTGTGTATTTGCATACTGTATGGATTTAACATACTGTGTAAATAAAATGGATAAAATTAATAGAAAAGGAACTAAACCTAATAATTACATCTGTGACTCTCTGATTTCAAAAAATATTCTTGCGTGGCAATGTATGGATTCCTTGATTCACTGTTGTCTTGTACTATATTAAGTTCCACAGAGGGACTCTACATCAACCTGGGCAGTTATGAGGAAAGTTGTCGCTAGCAATGGGATTACTGGATTATTTGCTGGTAAATCTTTTCATATCTCTAAAAAAAAATTGGACTAGAGAGTTTTTTAATCATTACCAAGTGATTACAGATGTTAACATGCATAAATTGTATAATATTTCCATCTCTGTGAACACTGTCAGTTATGGAATAGTTTGTATATATAAAGCAACAGACATGCATATATCCAGAGAGAATTTTGGTAGTCTCTTAACAAGTTACTAAGATATAGCTGTTTGAGATGGATACCATTTATTTTAAAAGCAGAGGGGCTGGGCTTGACCAGTATGTCTGTATTGGCAATGAAAAATGGTGCTAAAAGATTCAGTTCAGAAAATGTTTTTTTCAAATTTAAAAAAATTACTGATTTCTTAAGCTTTTATTGATTTCTTAAGTTTTTCAGAAAGAATTGGTGCAAAATAAAAATAATAGATTGTAGGTTTGCAACCAACAGGATAGAGGTTTTTCTAGGCTGACAAAGTTTCTTATATGCAGTTTTTAGTCCAGTGCTAAAAATCTTAAAGCAGACATTACTGTTGCAGCATCTATATTTAGGAATAGCCATCCTAACTTTTGTTCTTCATCTTGTAGTAGTTTCTGTACTCAACTTTTTTGGTTCTTTCTGTCTCAGAAACAGAGTTTAAGCTTATTTGTCTCCCTTCTTAGTCTTTGAACAAGATGCATTATTGAGAACCCAAAAAGTCTGAAAATGGAATAGGTATTTTGAAAAATTTACAGAATAAAATACTGTTATGGGCTTGTGAAATACTAGGGTCAGGATAGATTCCATCTATCCTAAATAATTCTATGATACTGTCCTATGATGCATTCAGCTGAAGTCCAACTTCAACACAGTTTTTTACAGAGGACTGGAAGATTTGACAATTCTATTAGTACTTGTTTGCTAAATGGGAGTAATTATGTTGAATACTGTATAATATTTCGGGCATTCAAGGTCATGCAACAACCATTCTCCAAGAATTTTTTCCTTTGAAGTGTCTGGCAAACTAGAAACATTATTTAAGATATTTGTTAAATTTTTATGTTTAAACAGAGGGAGAAATGCAATCTTGACAATATATTGAGTTAATGATAAGTTAATAATTAATGAGTTAATAGTTTTTAAATTTTCCTTATATTTTCTCTCATCTGTACTCATATGAGTGAACCCCTCTTACATGACTTTCTTACTCTCACTGAACCTATCAAGGTTCTGCACAGTTCACTTTGTAGCTGTTACTGTTTCAGTTCCTCTGAGCCATTCAGTAAGACATGATCAAGTCACTGTGAATACCCCATTTAGCTGTGAAATTCCTTGATGTATTTTATTTTTCTTCTTGCAGGGACTGTCTTAAAGACTGTCTTTTAGTAGTTTTGATAGCTGTGGCAAAGATCATTTTTTAGCCCTGGACTATGTGCTAATCAGCATAGATGTATCCCTGACCATCCCAAGATATCTTCGCCATTTAAACCCTGCATATTTAAAGAACAGAAAATAAACCCTTGGGAATACTTTCTGATGTCTTTTTCAAATCCTGGCAACTGTGAGCACTGCCTAATGACCTAATTCTTGGTACTAACTCAAAACCTCTAGCAACAAAGATTGTTGTCCCTGAAGGGTCCAGCATAAAATATTCCTCCTTATTTTCAAATTATGGCTCAGTTGTATCAGGACTTCCTGTCACCAAGGAGTGATCATGGAGACTCCTGAGACCTCACGAGGCTTAGGAGTCTTTTCCATTGAATAACCAAGTTGCCCTGGCCAGAACAGAGGGTCTTTGTGAGCTGACAAATGTGACATGAAAGACGAGAAAAGTGACATTCAGCATTGGAGCAGAAGTCCCTCATTGTTACCTCATCCTGAAAAGGAGGATTTCTTTTAATTCTTAACATCTTTCAGGGAATGTTGCACTTCTGGAATGACCAGAAGGGCCTGACTCCTCTCTGAGGTAATTGCCAGTCATTTTGGTAATTCACAATGGATTTAGCCAGATCACTGAATATTCTCTTGGAGAATGTAGTGGAATTCTTTTTTCACAGATCTGTAGATATTTGGCAGCAGCTGTCAGGGATCCTGCTAGATTTCTGTCAGAGGTTTCTACTTGGTGTGCTCTGTGAGAAAGAAAAGATTTGGTTTCCCAGAAGCTGGAGTTCTTGCATTCTCATCCATTGTGTCCTAAGTAGCCATAGAAGGCAACTTGTGTTTCTAGTTGCCAATATGGTAATTAAAACAGAAGATTATGTGATAGGTTAACTATACACTGTTCTCTCCACCCTAATTTCCTCTCTGCAGCTACCAGATACTTTTTGTGGCATATGCAAATTTCTCCAAAACTAAACTGAATGTCTCTCTTCCCTGGGAGACCTTTAGGGTGCACTGCTGTGGGTTCAATTAGTGCTAGGGGAAGCCTGCAAGGTGGAGCTGGAACAAGCATTGCTATCCTAATGGGAAGGTCTTCTTGGCTGTAAAGCTTAGCATCCCTCAGGAATTCAGGTTTTAGAAAATTTGCCTTTCTATAAGAACATTATTGAAATAAAAAATTTATCAAGTCTTCACTGCTTAAAGATTTCTGTACAATTTTTAGATTATTCTATATCGTATCTACTGTCCCTCAAGAAATACAATATTGTAGCTCTGTACCAAAGCTGAGCCTTAGACCCGACTTCTGTGTAGAGCAGTAACACAGACTACAGCTGTTAATGTCTCTTACATGGAGCTACAATGTTACTGTAACAAATGCTACAGGACTGGTGCCACAGCTCAGGGGCTTCAGACCATGGGACTCACACTGAGAAACCCTGGGGGCTGGTGGGGTCCATCTGTCAGAGAAGGGGAAGAGCATCTTTAGCCATAAGCCCACCTGGTGAGGAAGGCTTTAAATTAAAAGGGGAGGGGAACCTCAATCCATCCCACTCTCACCAATGTGATGCCAGTGCCCACAAGAGAAGTCCAGAGCCTGGAGAGGGATCACAGGTCAGCAGGTGAACACCTGATGACTGGAATGTTGAAATGGAAGGATATAGACTCTTTAGGAAGAACAGGCAGGGGAGATGAGGAGAGGGTGTCACTCTCTATATCAATGACCAGCTGAAGTGTATGGAGCTCTGCTTGAGGATGGACCAAGAGCTGACCAAGAGCTTGTGGGTCAGGATTAAAGGGAGAGCAGAGACAGGTGACATTATAGTGGGGGTCTGCTACAGACTGCCCAAGCAGGAAGACTGAGCAGCTTTGCATTCACAAACCCCAGTCCACATGGGGGTCTCCAATCACCCTGATATTTGCTGGAGGGACAACACAGCAAGGCGTAAGCAATCCAGGAGATTCCTGGAATATGTTGATGAAAATGTCCTCTAAGTGATAGAGGAGCCAACAAGGAGAGGTGCTATGCTGGACCTTGTTCTCACCAACAAAGAGGGGCTGGTGGGGAATGGGAATCTCAAGGGCAGCTTTGGCTGCAGTGACTGTGTAATGGTGGAGTTTAAGATCCTTGGGGCAATGAGAAGCAAGCTCACTACCTGGGACTTCAGAAGAGCAGACTTTGGCCTTTCCAGGGATCTGCTTGGTAGAGTACAATGGTGCAAAGCCCTGGAGTGAAGAGAGGCCCATTAGATCCAATTTATATTCTAGAATCACCTCCTCCAGGCTCAGGAATGATGTATCCCAACAAAGAGGAAGTGAGACAAAAACTCCAGGAGGCCTGTATAGAGGAACAAGGAGCTCCTGGACAAAATCAGACACAAAAAGGAAGCCTATAGAGGGTGGAAACAAGGACAGGTAACCTGTCATAGAGAAACTGTCCAAGCAGCCAGGGATCAGCTTGGGAAAGTAAGCTAAAGCTCTGATAGAATTAAGTCTGGCCAGGAATGTCAAGGGCAACAGGGTCTGCACTGATGCCAGCAGAATGCAAGACACCACAAAGTATCAGTATTAGTAGCCAATGTGGGTGGAATTTAGTTAATAGATTAGGATACCTACGTGTAGGTTTTGACACGTGAGTAGCAGAGTTTAGAGATGTTCTCTTGATCAGCCAGTAGTTTAGTTCAGTTGTCCACACATAGCTAAGGTGACCAGGGGCAGTCTCCCTGGCCTCTTGCTGCTGTTCCTAAGCAACTCAAGTTTTCCACCCATGTCTCATCTGCACTGGCTCCCCACCGACGTCCTTCTGTTTCAAGTGGAAGTAGATGGCTGGCTGTGTGTGGACAAGTGGATTCAGCCTTATTTTCCTATCTCTAGGTAAACTTAATCACTTTCTGAACTCCATTGACAAGATCACAGTTGACTGTAATGAGACACATTTAACACTGAAATTCTATCATCATACATTTGAACAGGATTCTTCCATTTTAGTAGAGGTGCTATAGGTTTTAAGAGATAGTGGCAAGGGAACCAGATTTTTTACTTAAGAATTGGCTTGAAGGGCTGAGCCACAAACTTGTATACTAGAGAGTACAGCCCAGCATGGTACTTGAGCCCTTTCCTCCCTGACTTTATCCATGTCAGGATTGAGGGCTTCATGAACCTCTTTTTTCACACCTGAGAGATCATAAGCCTCTGCCTGTCCCCCATGAGCTTGCACTGGCTCTTAGGGGTGGGCACAGCCTGCCCTTGGGTCACCTCTTCTGTGCTGGAGCACAGGAGCCCTCCAGGTCCAGGTGTTCCAGAGAGTCGGAAGGGGCAGAGACACAGCAGTCTCGAGGCAGACAGGCCCCACAGGATGGCATAGCTGAGCGCATAAGGTTGTTATTCTGGCAATACCTACAGCCAGTAAATTTAGTATTTTGAGGAACACGGACACGTACAATCAGAGTTCTACACTGATATACTATGGTACCAATATATTGTGACCAATAAATTGTACTACAGCACTTGGTCTGAAAACAAATGATAGTGAATACCTTCCTTTCTCTTCTGGGCAGGTATTATTCCACGGCTATGTAAAGTTGCTCCTGCTTGTGCCATAATGATCAGCACATACGAATATGGAAAATCTTTCTTTTCTCATTTAAATGAAAAAATGAATCAACGTCCTTAATTCTCCTTCATCCGATTGTATGAAGTCAATGGTGAAAGTTGTGCCAAATTTTAATCTGTGAAGACGTTTTCTAGAATTCACAGTGAATTTCTACCATTACATTTGGTAACTAAATACAACTTCATTTTTAACTGTTTCATGAAGGATAAATTAACTTTTTTAATTAAGACTAAGAAAATACACATCACCCTTAAACTACCATTGAAGATTCTGTGACTTCTCTTGCAGCTAAAGAGGAAAAAGAAAGGAAGGAGGAGAAAAAAAAAGAATTTAAGCCTGGACAGAGCAATGAAGAATAACGACTGCCACCATGTTAAATTTTTAGTCTGATGAAACATTTTTGTTGGATATTTAAAATTATTGTTTAAAAATGTTTTGGGCTTCCAGTTGTATGATATATTTATTTCTCAATACGGAGGTTGATACAGAATGAATTCATTAAATGCTTATTTATTCTTGCTGCTTGATGCGTTTCATTCTGGGCATGTTTGTTGTTTGCAGCTCTATATTTTGTTTCAGTACACATTATAAAACAGCTTCTTGTTTATTTTAAATGAAAAATTCCCTATGTCAAAGTGGAAAAAATACTCATGCTCATTAGAAACCAAGAGAGCTTAGTGAATACAGTGATAGGGACTGCAGTGGCTTTTGTTTAAGGTAATACTCTTAAAAAATTAAAGCACATCCAGGCATTGAAGACAACGGCCTGTACAGATGCTCTGGAGAAACACTGCCTCACATGTTTTTGGGAGGTGCAAGCTGTCACTGCCACAATGCTCTTGGGCAGGGCCAAGCCATACACAGTTTTTATGGGATCACCTGTCTTGGAAGGCCAGGTGTGCTGGCACAGGCAGGTGGTTCCATGCCTCTTGGACTCAGCCGTGTGTCTCTCTGAAGGGAAGAGCATATTTAGTTTGCTGCTGTCGACGCAGCCACTGTCTGCCACAGTGTACTGCACACTTGTGGTATGAGCAGCTGCAGCTCCTCACTTGCCCATAGGTACTTCAGTTACTGAATCAGAGCTTCCTCTGTATGATTTTAATTATTTTTTAACTACCTTCACTCTACCTCCCTTTTTCCATGCATTTTCAATGAAGGGGTTGAATTTTACTTTTTTGTGTATTTTATTTGCTGATGCAAAAGCAACTCAGTATTCAGGTCATTAAGACACTGACATTCGGGTGTGCTTTACTGAAGAAATGGACTTCAGTCCTATCCTACTGTGAAGAAGGTACCCCAGAATATGTTCTGTCTTGGTGAAAATTCATCACACGCTGAAAAATGCTGCAGTTGTAAAGACGTTAGGTACCATGTTACAGCATATGGTGCAGGCAAGAAGTGCTGCCAGAGGAGATACTAAACACTGTTCTCCCACTGTGACTTTTGAACGTAAATTGACAAAATAAGGCCTAAGAGAAAATAATAACAACAGATTTTGGATGACACTGAATGACTTGCAGTAACAAAACCAGATTTCCCCATTTTGCAAGAAAAGAATTTGCTATAAGCTCAGTAATACTGTAATTTACTGAATGGTCTTATTTTATCTTGCGTGATTAAAACAAAGACAAAAATTTGTAACTTGTGATGATACAAAATGTTTAATTTACATGCAACATTTATGGAACATCAAGGCAACAAAACATACAGTTTTGGTATTTTAATTTTTTTTTAAATGATTAATGTTTAGAACTGAGAAAGACACACATAACTGATTTCCCATGCACAAAACCCAGAAACTCAGTGGTGTCTGACCACATAAAAGACTTCAGTTGAATGACACATGAATTTCAAACTAGTAGCTCCAAGAAAAGAGCCATCAGTGAACATGACTGAAGATCATGATTACAGCCCCCTCCAAAATATTGTTGTAATGTGAGAAGTGTTTAACAGCAAACAAGACCCATTAAATCACTGTACCTTGATGAAGAATGTTAACTTGTGGAATCCGGATTCCCTCATTTTATTTATAGTAAAAATGCATCTCTAGTTTACAAATTTATATTTAATAATGTTACTCGACTGTCATGAAAGAACAGGTGCTTAATGTGATAACAAAAAAAGGTTACATGAAGTACTGGGCATTCTGACAGTGTATGACAGGATTTAACTGTCAGTTTATTACAGAGAAATTAACTGGGTGGGCACACGAGGGCTTGAAAGACAAGATCTGGTGGATTTTGCTAAAATGCTGCATTAAAACAGCATCAGTAGTTGTGTACCCTGCCATGGATGCAGTGACCTCTAGCAGCATGGACTAGAGAGTTGAGGATATGTATTTTGAACCTCCTCCAGCTAAATCCAGCAGTGCCGTAAGTTCCAGAGATGCGTAGCCTATACTTACAAAGGCTACATTCCCTATAGTTTCAGTAAAGGTAAGAATGAATCCTGTTTCTTTCAAGCCCATCCTATGATGACCAGTTTTTAGTAGTAGTGCCAAGGTACCATCACAAGAGGCAAATCAAGTAAAACTGTACAGAATGTAGTGACATACTGTAAACACCTAAGAGTAAGCAATAATTAAAAATCTGTCCTGTATTGCAGCTACTCATGTAAACAATTTATGAAACTTCTTTGGCACAAAAAAGCATTTTCCCTAGCACTTATAAATACAACATACTTACATGCATTTAACTTTTGTTTAAAAAGTTACTAATCATAGTGATAAGCATTATCTTGATTAGCAAAATTCATAGATAAGATCGTATCTTACAAAGAATTAAGAATATAGTTTGCAATTTCAAAAATTTAGTTGCAAACTTTGAAACTGTAGGGTGATCTGGAAAGTTAGTTACATTTAAAAAATGTCTCCTTTTTTTTTCCTATCAATAATTTAAATCAATGGCAAGTAATCTGAGAAAACTGACTTGAGAAGTTCTGCTGTATTATCTTATCAAGAAAAATACCTATTGCACTACTACAGGGATGAGAAAAGTCTTTAACATGGAAATACAGCCATTACTTTGTTTCCCCTTTTTCACTCTCCTTGGGATCTTGCCAATAAACACAGAATCCAAACTTCCCAAGGTGCTAACCCCACTATCCTTAGTCTCTATCTTTCCAGCAAGAAATTTCTCATATAATGTTAGATTATCTGTAACTCAGGTCACTCAAAAGCATTTAGCGAGTTTCCTCACCATTTGAAAATTGCTAAGTATGCTTGATTTATATGATTAAGTTACATTTGTTATTCACATGCAACTTCAAGAGTTTGCAAGAGTGTTTCAGTGTGATTCTTCAGTGAGATTTGGACATCTAAGTGCCATGATACTAACAGGAATGCAAAACCTAACACTGAGTCAACTTGAGAAAAGTTGTTGATAGGTTAAATATGCTATTTGAGGTCCTACACAACATACACAGATGAAAAGCTGGAATTTTAGGTATATATTTATTTGCCTATAAAGACTGGCATTAAGGATTCCCTGTCTATTCTGCAAGAGTTGATAGATATTTAAAGCACTGCAGAAAAGTACAGTGGCTGGAGCAGGGCCAGGCCAGTGCAAGGAGAAACAAAGCTGATGGCAATTTAGTAGGGGACTGTTTTCCAACTTTCATTTTAAAAATCATTCATAAGCATCGGATTATACATTCTGTACCTGACAAAGAGCTTTAAATAAATCCAGATTAAAATAGAAAATCTGAAAAGTCCTCTGGGGGAAAAAAAGGTGAATGAAAATGGACAGAATTTGTAAATTACACAGGTAACCAGGAAAAGAAAAAATAAAGCAGCTTGTTTTTCAACTCAGAACTAGCAGTCTTCATTGCAAGTCATTTTATAGAACATAAACCAAATGCGTACAACACAAAGCTCTTCCTTCTTGTGTATCTCAAGATGGTGTTAAGCCTGGACTTGTCATCTCTGTTGTGGGACTTGCAAGATATTCACTTGATTTCAGACTTGTGAGAGACTTGTAGCTTGCTACTGACGTAAGAGAACCACAAAGACCAAGCAAAGATGGAGTGTCTTCCTTCCCTGTTAAGAAAAACAAGAATTAAGCTAATAATTTTTACAGCACAAGATAACAGAAAAAAAAGAAAGAACAGAAAAGGCAGTTTCATCTACACTATTATGAGTTACATACTACTGCTTCAGCACAGGCATTGGGAAGCCACGTAATTTATGCCACAGTTTCCCTGTCCAGGTGGTACAGAGATCCCTACCTGTGCACTAAAGGCTGGGCTGTAGTCAGTCTCCTGCAGAGGCAGATCCAGAGGCTCCACTGACTACACACTGAAGTTACTAATTCCAGCACCAGTTAATTGTATATAAATTGTCCACTGTATATAAATGGAAGGCAATTGTATATAAAGTCCATTGTGTATACATGGAAGTGACATTACTAATACAATGTCAGTACCAAAGATCTAATTTTAAATCCCACAGAAAGGAGTAGAATTAACTGGATCAGGATCTATTTCTATCAAAATAAGCATGTTTTGTTTTTTAAACCTTGGTAATTTGAAATGCATTAGGCTCCAACCACTGGAAAATGCCACACAGTGCAGGAGTAGCAGTGCAAACATCTGCCTTGTCATGCAAATACAGCTAACATGAAACATACCCATATGAAACTGCACTGGACAATTTCTCTCTTTATTTTATGTCTTCCCTTCTCAGAATACCTGTTCAACTTACTTTGTGCCAACTCTGCTAATAAATTACATTACAAAGGATTACAGAATAGTGTGAAAATTTACTACTTCTAATCATTTCGTTAAAACTGCCATATTGAGAGTTAGACCAAAGATACCACAGCAGGATCACTGTGTCTTACAAAACTACACTAAAACTTAAATGCTAATGAACGTCACTGATTTAGAAATGAGATGGTATGCTACCTTTAAAGACAGTGTTGAAATCAAAACCTAAACTATTATTACCACTGGTTTTCCCACACTTTAATTTTCAGAAGATAAGACAAAGCATAGCTTCAAATGATTAACATTGCAAAAAACCAGTTGAAAGTAGATCTGCACAAGAACTCTGTTTCACTTTCTCTACGCTAACTTGAATTAAATTAGATTTTAAGACTGCCTATAGTGTTTTTTAAAAAAACTCTACATTTTTCATCCTTGATATTTTAAACCCAAGAAACTTTAACAGTTATGTAATACTAAGGCTCTGTATTATCAATTCCATGTAAAGCTTTGATGAGATACAAAAAGGATTTTTTTATATTAATTTATGTTCTATGCCCAAAATACTACTATTTCATATGTCTTCCATCTTTTTTCTGCTTTTACAATTGCCCACAAGATGGAGCAGCTAAGCTTTGATAAACATACAGGTCTTGAAAGGAAATGTGTATATATATTACATTTATATACACAGTTCATATCATGTTCCTCTCTCTATTTTAATGGAAACACTGTCAGGCTGCATCTTCACAGATAAATGTTAAATGCAAGATATAAGAATGACAGCGGTAGTTGCAAATCCAGTTGCCTTTAATCTTTCTTTTAAGAACCAAAATGAAAGCGTTTATTACAGCAGAAAGACGTCAGAAGATCCTCCTTGTAACAGAGCTGATTGGTTCTGTGATGGAAAAAGAAGATATGCCACATACTTGAAGCTTAGCTTTAAACACAGCACAGTGTCTTATACTTATTGGGGGAGTGGGGTGGGTATCTTCATAAATCCAAAATTATTTGAAGCAGAGTCCTTGGGGGTTTCCCCACGGACTCTGAAACACTTTGCATAACAATGAAAAATATGCTTTTCAATGTATATTTTCTTCACACTGAAAACTCATCTCACAGCAACTGAAGTTCAGAGCTATGAAGAACAAAATTAAAGGAAGCCACTAGACCGGCTCTGTACCTTCATTTAACATGTTCATTCCATCCTGCTTCTCATCCTGTGAGTGACCTGGATCCAGAGAAGATTGAGAAAGACTAACATCTGCTGAAAGCTGGTCCAGACTTTGAAAACTTTTCCTGCAAAGCAATCAATATGTAATAGCAACACATTTAAAGATATAACTAGATATCTTCAACTCTTAAAACATTTTCTAGAAAAACCTAGGCAGTTAATCTTTCTTCTCTTAAAACACTTTTTCATTTGTTTGTTTCCTAAATCAGTTTTTTCCTAAAGCAATAGTTCCTTTTTCTCTCTTTCTTTTTTTAAATTAATCCAAAGGAAGGAAATTTGTATGGTAAGCAAGAGAAATTGATTTTATTTACCAGCTGATCGTTGTACATTGTAACAGGTAACTCTGACAGGATATGTTTCAGGGTGTGCTGAGGAAAATACATAATTTTCAGTTTCTCTGTTCCTCTAGAGGGGAATCAAAATAAACATTAAACTTACTCATCCCATTGTTGATTGTGCTTTCTATAAAGTAGAGTGTCCAAGGCAACAGCATTGACATCCAGAGCTCCTGGGGAAGGCCACTGATTGGTGAGGTGAGTAGTTAATTCTTGTCTTGATCTCAAGTCATTATTCTTTAGCACAGTTCTGTGAATACAAAAAACAGTAAACCCCAGTCTATTAAAGGCAATTCCTTAAGGTACAGAAATAAAAACCAGGACAAATAGTCTTGACAAAGTTGAGCATAGAATTATCATGGTTGGAAGAGACCTCAAGATCATCCAGTCTAACCATACATCCAGCACTACCAGTGTAACCCCTAAACCACAACGCCCAGCACCACATCCAGACACCTCACCTCTTGAACATTTCCAGGGATGGTGACTCCACCACCTCCCCAGGCAACCTATTCCTATGCCTGACCATGATAACAGTGAAAAAGTTTTTTCTGCTATCTCATCTGAATCATCCTTGTCTCAGGTTAGGGCCATTTCCTCTTGTCCTCCCACTGCAGGCACAGCATTAGAGACCAGCCCCCACCTCACCACAACCTCCTTTCAGTTTGTAGAGAGCCACGAAGTGCCCCCTGAGCCTCCTCTTCTCAAGACTAAACAAACCCAGCTTCCTCAGCTGTTCCTCATAAGACATATTTTCTAGACCCTTCACAAGCCTTGTTGCCTTCCTCTGGACACGCTCCAGCACCTCAACGTCCTTCTTAAAAGTGAGGGGACCAAAACTGAACGCAGTACTTGAGGCACGGCCTCACCAGTGCCGACTACAGCACGATCACTTCTCTAGTCCTACTGGCCACAATATTCCTGATTCAGGCCAGGATGCCATTTGCCTTCTTGGCCATCTGGGCACACTGCTAGCTCATATTGAGCCAGCTATGGACCAACACCCCAAAGTCCCTTTCTGCTGAACAGCTCTCAAGCCATTCCTCCCTGAGCCTGTAGTGCTGCACTACAGGTTGCTGTGACCCAAGTGCAGGACCCGGCACTTGGTCTTGTTGAACCTCATGCAGTTGTCCTTAGCCCATGGATTGAGTCTGTCCAGATGCCACTGCAGAACCTTCCTACCCTCAAGCAGATCTACACTCCCACCCAACTTAGTGTCATCTGCAAATTTACTGAGGGCCCACTCAATCCCCATGTTCACATCATCAATAAAGATGTTAAACAGGACTGGCCCCAAAGCTGAGCCCTGGGGAAAACTGAGCTAGCAACTGGACTGATGTTCTGCTTTGAGGGATCAACAGACTGCAATTTTCATAAAGCACCTTAAACTGTTCATTTTTCTTAGGGGAAGCAATTTAGAAACTATTGAGACGTATTTATGCACAGAAAAAAAGTTGAAATTAGAATCCTTCTGCAAAAGCAACAAAGAAAAAGCAACCGCAGGCAAACGATTCTTTCTGCCAGCATAATGGTAATTAACAGCCCAACTATTTTGCAAACCCACTATGGGAAAGTGATGTTGTTGCACGCCCCCCCCAATTTTTTTTGTAGTTTGAACACCTCCCACTGTCCCCTTCAATACTTTTGAATGAATGAACCGAAATCCAGATACGTTAATTCCATTATATACTTCCAGGCAAAATATAATACATAGTTATTCTGTTTTCTACCACCCTACAGTTTCTAGTAACTTATGTCTATAACTGACAGAAAAAATATAAACTGAATACCTTACATGTTCAAATTAGTTTTGCCTCATATTCCCATAAAGCAAAGCAGTTTTCTAAAATTCTGAAAATGAGGAAGCTAAAATGCCAACATTAGAAATCAGAAATCACCTGCCAAAAGTCATATAGAAATAAGGAAAGTACATAGTTCTTCAGGCTCCAAGACAGGATCGGCCCTTCTTCAGTAGTAAAAGGCAACATCCAGCCTACCCTTATACTGCTGTAGAATTACTAGAAACAAAAGTAATAGTGCTTGTTAACCCATAAATTCTCCAATCCACAAAATACTAGACATTAGTAAAATGCTGCTCTACAAGTTTGACTATCTCTGGCCTGAAGCAAAAAGCTAATCTCCATACCAAATGTACTCAAAAGTTCAAAGCCAAATGCCATGTTGTTATCTGAAATGCCAAACTGCAGAGCAAATTAAATAACTATTCATGGCACACATACATTTATGTGAATTCCCAAATAACATTGTCAACAGGTCTATTTTTACAACTCAGTTGTTATTCTGGTGCTTTCTGAACTGTTTAGACAGCAATCTCAATAAGGGCACATAACACTGCCCAAAGAGCCAAAATTTCTCACAAAAAAAAAATAAGACAATAGTGAGCTCAGTAAAGAATTTTTAGCAGCTGAGTTTGAGAGTGGAGACAGATGCACAGTAATATTGCACGAGAAGGGTGGGAAGCTCCACAGTGAATAAAACTAGTTTCAAGAAACTTTTCGCAAGATGACTAATTCCCCCAGCATTCATAGAAATAAACAATCAACTTTTCTACCCAGAGGTCTCCCTCCTCACCTCTCTAAGGGGTCTATAGGAATAAACACTTTGCTAACCCAAAGCTCTCAATAATTTCAAATATCTTGTATGGCATTCCCTTCCCCATGTAATTACCCTAATTCCATGGGGTACATTGAGCATTAAACAAGTCTGTTACAGGTTTGTTGATTTAAGGAAACTGAAACAGAGAGAGAGCAAATTCTCATGAGGGTTGCCAGGTACACTACATTACCTCCTTATTCAGAAGGACATCTTGCATGCTTTCATAGAAGTTTTGTAACAGGACACAATTTATATGAGTCACTATGCCCACAATGCCTAAATGCAAATTCACACACATATAACACATACATGTAAATTCCCATTTGGACAACTCCTGTATGTTATCACCACACAACACACATTTACAGGAAAGTTGCTAATAGAGGAATTTTTGCATTCTATGTGGGTTTCTATATTGAGGCTTTCCCCACAAATCGTTATCCTATAGTAACCTGAAATTTCACCCTTTCTATGTGAACAAAGAAATTCTGAAGACTCACCAAACTGCTCCAGGGATTTTAGCATAACAAGATTAAAAGATAGTTCCAGTAGATCACTTCTTAAACCACTCCACCACATTCAGGAAGAAAACCAGGCATCAAGTAGGATACATAACTAACTATTCTCCTCCTAAAACTGTCATTTTGAATTTTTAAAAGTATGTAAAAATAGATTTGAATACATAAAATCAGTCCAAACTGATACATAAAATAGTAGTATAGACATTAGAAAGTTAGACAAAATATTCACAGCAGGTGTTATTAGTTACCACCTATTTTTTCAGCTTTTGAGATTATTTAGCTCTTTGCTCTTTTGCAGCCATTTTTCAAGTATCACGAGATTCTGCTGCAGCAGAGTCATTATAAAGGCACTGTCTGCAAACAGCAATTCTCTCGAGATAATACGCAAAAACTGGTACTGCCTTTGTTTAACCAGACTTACTTGAAGAGTCAAAGTGTTAAAATGCACAGAATCATAGAACCATTTAGGCTGGAAAAGACTTTTAAGATCACTGAGTCCAACCCTAAACCTAACACTGCCAAGTCCACCACTAAACCATGTCCCTAAGTGCCAAGTCTACACAGCATACATAATCCTCAAACTCAATCACCATAAGGCAAAAAGGATCCTGCTACAAATATTCAAAAACAGGAAGAGGAAAAGAAATGGATACAAAAGCATTTACTATAGAAAGGAGTTAAAAAGGAAGCAAATATGAACAAGTTTTAATGAAAAAAGCATACAAATTTCAGAACATACAATGTGAAAAAATGCTGCATAAGATTATCAAGTGCTGTCCTGCTCTTGTTCAGACAAGAGAAGCAGTTTCTAGACGTTAAGAGCTCTCAAAGGACAACAATTTATTTTATCCAAGGCAGACAATTTCCACAGTAGCACTCCTGTTCCCCAGAATGCAAACACCATAACCAGTGCTCGCCAGATCAGGGCAGAGATGCTACAGGGTTTGAAGCAGGACTTTTCCTCATCACCAGGAGTGTAATGAAGACTCTGAGCTTTCCTCTAGATGTTTACTGTCAGGCATTTAACCAAACAAACAATATTACTATTGAAATTTATTTATCTGCTTGTATAGCAAAATAAGTCTGGCATATAAAAGCTTTCAGGAGAAAATTAAGGTCATGATAGAACAAAAGTAAGAAATGAAGAAATGGTGGAGAGGTACAAATGGCAAATAGATATTTGTGGAATTTACAAGTTTCAAAAAATATTCAAGAATAAAATGTAAAATCAGTGTTTTCTGTTTAAAAAAAAAAGAAACTAATAAGAGGAACTGCTGGACTCTTTGGGCCTTAACTGGGAAATATTTCAAGTGTTACTGAAAGGTCACATAAAATTAATGTAATGTAATGTTGGTCTGTAGTAACACATACTGAACTGGAATGGCCTATGTACACACAGATTTTGTTCTACCACTTCTGTTTCTAAGAACGAGCCAGTGGCAACAAACACCAACTCAAATCCAGAATGACCTGAACACCTATAGACCAAGACTCAAAGCCTAGATTTTACCAAGGATATTACTGTTTAACTTATAACTTACATGGAACAAAATCCATAATACATCATAAGAATAACAAGAAGATCACAAGTATGTAGTTCTATTTTTAAATACAATTCAATAAAATATTATTCTCTTGGGTTTGTAGCTGTGAGGATTTGAAGATGATGCAAGATAAGGTTTGTAGACAATATGTTAATCCATTTAATACAAGAGTAAAAGCAAGGACATTCCAAAAAAAGAAGAGGAGAAGTAAGAGAGATAAAAGGATTTACTAAAGAGGAAAGTTAAAAAATAAGGAAATATGATCAAGTCTGAGTGAAAACAAGCATATACAACAAGCTGTTAACTCCTTTTCTTCAGACTGGAAAAAAACCAGTGGCTAAAAGTAGTATATCTCAGGAAGGCAGTTGCTACATGGAGAACACAGTGGATCTTAATAAGAGATTGTATGATTGTTTTTTTTGAATGAAAGAAAGGCAGTGAGATGTGGCTGAACAGGACATCCTGAACTAATACGGTGAGACTGGGGAGTGCAGAAAAATTTTGTGCAGAGTAGGAAGAATATGTAAGAATTTATTATGAAAGTAGAGGTATTAAACCGATTCATGGTACATTCCCTAATCTAGGCATGAAAAAATTCTTGAATATTTGAGAGCCTGTGAACTCATCCAACTAACTCATATCTTCTCAGCCTACAGTAATTTCCATCTCTTTATAATCACATTGACAAAAAGTGATTGTTTTATAATCTGGAGAAAACAGTTGTGCCTCAAGCAGTCCTTACCCCAATAAACACTTCTGTAAGATAATTTCATTCAGTGTTTCAAGTTCTGAAAAACACTATAAAAATCAAGAAACAGTGAAGAGATAGCAGGCAGAGAAAAAATACTCAGCAACAACCAAAACATCAGTCTCTTGTCAACATTACTCTCATACTGAATCTAAAACACAGCACCAGGAAGAAAATTAACTCTATCCCAGCTGAGACCAGGACATTGCTTTGAAAATGACCAAATATCCTTTGCATTACTTCACAGCATAGATTTTTCCATAATGCATATATATAAGAGAAGTATAATATACCCAGTCTCGCCATGTTAGCCCTGGATACCCTATTTAAGTTACGACGTTTGAATTGTGGTGGGTTTTTTTTAATGTCTGAAAAAAAGAAAAACTCCATAAAAATTCAAAATACTAGTGCAAGTAAGAATTTGTTCAGCAAAACAATCAGCAAAAGAGATGAGAACATCATCTTAATACTAGAATACATCATTAAAAACTAACAAATATTTGGCTTACATTTGTATTTTTTGTTCTCTAAATCAGGAACCACTATTTAAATTAAGCTCCTCTTCAAAAACAAAGAAAAGTAAAAACATCCTGCTAATGAATTCCTGAGAATACTTATGAGTCATTAACTAATCAATACTAACATACTCCCACGTTGGAACTAAGTGTCTGCAGATACATATGCTCCCTCCAGGCCTGTAAATTTACTACTTTTATTCAATAATAACAGAAGCAGCCAAAGCATTCATCAGGTTTACACAGCTATTCCCCAAAAAGTCTCTGCATGTTTTTGACTTTCAGTTATTTAATAATGTATTTAAGAAGCTGGGAAATGTGAGATTAGTGAGGTCTTCCAATAAACATCCTTCTCCTCTAGCGTTCACTGACCCTTTCTTTGTCAGGTACTCTCCACAATATTTACTTGCAGATTTCCTCAACTTCTATTATTTTGAGCTGTTTACATAAGGATTTATTATTTTGAGATCATTTCTTAAACACATGCAGGTTTTATTTTTGTAAGGTACACACATAAAATGCTACTGACAAATTACCGCCCATTTCCATCCCTGTTGCCTTTTCAGTTCTGGTACAATCAAGTAAGGAGTCACTCTGAAAATGGTCATCAAAATTATCTATTTAAAAAAAATTTTTGAAGAAGCTTTTGTGGTTTTTTTCTTTTGAGTTTTTGTGGTTTTTTGTTGTTGGTGGTTTGGTTTGGTTTTTTTGTTTGTTTTTTAATTTAATTCCCAAGGTAACCCCACAAACAATTCTCTTTGCACTAGCATTGTTTTGAGAGGCATGTAGCCTCTCAAAAGATTAAGAAATTACTCCTTTGAATTAACACATCTAAGATTTCTGCATTTTGAAAGTGTGACCTGACTTACATTTCAGTGAGGGATGGGGACAAAAGACAACCTGTATGGCATAAAACGTTGATTATCTTTGGTCAGTTACTATACTGTAACTATATTACTTGGGAATTAAAAAATAAATAAGTAAGTAAAATTTAATCTCGAGTTTAGTCCAAGCTAATATAGAAAAGCCTTATCTGGGTAACCACATAGAATTTCTGGTCTCATTTCAGCTAGATTGGATTTCTAACTTCCCCTGGGTCAAATCCAGATTCACACCATTGGAAGCTTATTCTGCAAGACCCATTTAGACAGATTTTTCTGTTTGTTTAATAAACCAAAAATCAGTTCTGTTTCCAATTATGCCTATGAAAAACCAGTAATTTCTTACCTGCAAGTTTAATTTCTCCAAATCCAGAAAATGCCAGTCCAGTTGGCAATTTGCCCTCCTACCAGCAGATGAAGACAGGAAATAAACCAAACAGACTAATTCCCTAAGAAAGGGAATTATATCAGATGAGTGCTCCAGTTCAAGAACTTCCTGAGTAGTGAAAAGTAAAAGTAAAAATAAAAGCTTAAAAAAAAATAAAAACATTTGAATAAGAAAGAACAAAGTTTAAAAACCTTTATTTAGGACAGGAAATATGGAATGCAAACTCAAATTGATAGCATACATGAATATAACCAAAATCTGTAAGAGCAACTCTAAAGTAAAAGGGAACTCCCAAACTGTCAGTGCTGTAGCACAACAGTGAGCTGTCTGGACTGGTATATCATTGGACTTTGAGAAATTAGATCAGCAGGTATGAAAATGGGTTACTTACCAGTAGATTTTGATGCTGCAACATATCACCTCTCTCAGGTTTATGCCTTGTGCACAGACACAGCATTCCCCAAATTAGATGCCAGAGCAGTTAGATCCCAGCAGACTTTTTAAAGGCAGCTGCTGCAGTGAAAAAAACCAGGAATGTCCCACCGCAACGTTTTCTTACTCTTTCTAACTGACCAACAGATCTTAGTGTGTCACAGCAATGGTACAAGCTGTGAATAAAACTCCTCAAAGATTCTTCAGCACCTTTTAGTCCTCCTTTATTGTCTCAGAGATCTTGAAATATATCCTCCAGTAATAAAAATTAGTTATCAATTTTATACAGCTTTCAATCTTTTTGACCTTTAGATAACTTGGATAAGTTTATATTGGTAGAAGAACCAGGAGCTTGACTCTTTAGTTCTAGTTTAATTACAGTGGAGTCTTTGTTTCAGAATACAGACAATAATTTGAGGTATAATTTGGATAACAACATTCTGAAAAATTATGATGTTACATGATTGCATAAGAACATCTCAATGACAAACAGAAAAGGCACCAGTCTATATCTCAACCACTTGCTATCCAAACAGGAAGGCAGCTCCTGCTCAATAATCAGGTAACACACTACATTGTATTTGCTTGGTTATAACTTCAGACATTTCACTTGTTCTATTCTAAGCCTTTCCCAAACTCCTTTAGACTGTGTTTATTTCAGTGAAATATTGAAAAAACATAAGACACAAAGTTGTAGCCTTAAAACTAGAAAGACAAGTTGTAACCTAAATTTACAAATATCATCCATAATTTTTTAAACACTCAAACATTTCTGCCACTGCATGTGCATGTATACTGAACTGTAACTCACCTTTACTTCGGTCAAACTATTTGTATTTTAGAGTAACTTTAATTTTGTTTTGAAAGTATAAAATGGATTTGCTATATTTTTTTTGACTGGATGAAAGTTAATTCCCAATATGATTTATTCAAACGAATAAATCTAGTAAAATAAAATTGAAATTTAGGATAATTTAAATATCAGTTTCTTTCATCTGGATAATCTCAGAGAGACTCCTTCAATATATTAATGACAAAGAATTATGCCTGCAAATACAGAACTACACTCTCCTCACCATTTTAACTTGGTACTGTTCTTCCACCCCTTCAAAAACTGATTATATTTTTACTATTTGTCATTTAAAGCCCATTTAGTTTGGTATTGAACTTCATGTAACTTGCAATAAATATATTAGAAGAATGTAAAAATAACCTTTATTCAACTCATCTCCTTTATGTATAAGCACTATGAAATGCTTGTTTTTCTCATCAATATCTTCTGGAATATTGAAGCAAATCTACAGTAAATGAGTTTGAGTGTTAAGAAATGAAGCACAAAAACCTGTGACTCTCAGAAGCAAATGGTTATGCAAGTTTATTTATATAAATAGGTAAAGCACAAAGAGATCAAATTCAGTCTCTATGATCATACTCCAGCAGTTAATGATTATGCACCATGATGGACTTACCATATATTTTAGATGATGTTTTCTATCCCCTCCATTTGCAGTATCAAGTTATTTAAACCCTTTTATGAAATCAAAACCTTCACCTGTTCCAGACATAATTCTCTTTGTGGAATTAAAAGAGGAAGACATCAATGTTTATTGTATTACTATGTCAAAGCAAGTATTCTCTTCTGCCACAGTTCAGGTAAGTTCATGTAAGTTCAGGTATATTAACAGAGGAAGAAACTCCATGATCCACACAATACACTTTCTTACTGGGAATGCACATCATTTGCAACTCCATTGCATTGAGGGCTTCAGAGGTTCAATACTTGTCATTATTATTATTTTGAAAGGCCTTATTTTCCCCTGCTCCCAACCTTTTCATTCTACATTGGATAAATACTCTGGAATTTTGAATGCATGAAGTGCTAATGTCCAAGTAACTTATTTAAAGCCTTCTTGTTTGCTACTTCTGTGCAATGCCTTTATCCACAGAAGTGTAGCTATGGGAGAAAAAAGAAAGGATGCCACTGTAAAAAAAAAATTTTAGTATTACACAGTAGAGACTCATAGAAGGGGACACATTGCCCTGCTAATGTCATTAAGTATGCAAAATGATGAAAGAAAAGTCCCTATGGGTCTCTAACTCACCAAGGGGGCTGGAGGGGAGAGGGGCAGAAGAGAGACTCCTCACAAAAATGAGTATTTTTCCCTTTGGAGTCAGACAACATTTTGATGTAAATATACCAACACATCTTATCCTTGAAGACACCAACAGCTTCAAAAGCTTTAAGCTTTTTTAACATTTTAAGGTTTATTTTAATATAGACATTTTAAACCTCCCTTTCAAAAGTTCTGAAAGAGATACTAAAATATGAGGGTTTAAAAGTTAAACCCTCCCTTATCTGCTGCATCTTGCAGAGTAAGTCCTTTCCTTCAGGCTGCTATCAACCCAGAAACTTTTGGCTTCCTGCTGCGCAGTAAACCCATGTGGATTCTAAGAATAGCATATCCTTTGTCATGTTGGAGGCTTGATTGCAAATTTGTTTAATTCTGCAGTGTTCTGTGCCTTGCCCTGTATGCTCCACTCTGAATTGCAGGAGTCTGTCTGTCCATGTACTACGCCCAGCTGAACTTTTCTAGTTATATTTTCAAGCAAAAAGGAAACACCCATGTCTTCTTGGATTTCCACCTCACTGAAAACAGAACTTCCCATCTTTCTGTGTACTACACCTTTGTACAACAGAACAGGATTACAATATTGCAGCAAACTTCAAAAGAAAAAATTACACAAAACCAAAATCCCAAACACTGCCTGAACAAAAGTTTTAACATCTGTCAGAATATGTAGTATTTTTTCTATGCTGTGAAAAAAAATACAGATTGAAAAAAGAAAGACCTGAAAACAGACTGAAATACTAAGGATTTCTAACTGCTGCTGCCAATTTGAGGGATATAGAGGACAGACAGGAAGCATTACAAATAAGAGCATGGCTCATGTGAATTAGTCTTTGATAGCAGGATCCGTGAAAGCTTTAAAAGGAAGAAGGATTAGCATTCTCAGTTTTCATATTCTAGGAACGAAATCTGCCAAGAAGATCAAAGATTAAAATTTAATCTCCAATTTCCTTTCAGTGAGAAAATAAAGTAGCTACAACAAATTGGATTTACTGTACTTAAGCAGTTGAGGAATTCAGTTTCTTAAAAAAACCCAGTAAGTCTTAAAAGAGGACCATGTGAAATGAAGGTAAAGGTGCTAAAAAATCAATCCAGCTTCCCCATTTCTGCAGATGATTTAGTTTTTGAGCTAGGATTACAAAGCCAGGCAACTGACATTTAAGTTTTACTCACAAGGAGACACAAAATAGGCTAAATTTCAAAGCCTTCACTCAGACCCTTCTGCTTCCGTTTCCTTGAACAAGCTTTCCTCTGCTTTGTCCCTGACAGCAGAGCTATTGCCTACATCCTCTACAGCTTTGCACTTTCATCTGTGAACCTCCCCTGCCTGCTCTCAGAGAGAGTAGTTGTGGCAGCACTCTACAAGCTCTAGAGCATTTACAAATAGAACCTTGACAAAGCAAGGAAAAGCACAGATGGAATTTTCATAAGCAGGTTTTTTAACAAAATGGGGTATGATCAATCATTGAAAAGAAATCATCTTTGCTACAAAGAATATAGTAAATCTTCCTTTATGTACTCCGTAACAGATCTGGTAGGACATGGTCTGTCTGAAACTGAGAAGGTCATTTTGCCTGAACTTAAATGTATTAATTTACTCTGCATGTCAGATGTCTCACAGAACTGTTGTGTTCCATCCACGTGCTGCTGAGAATCAGCTCATGGACCTTTCTGAAAGGCAAGATGCCATTACCCTGAGCTCCCCGCAGTGTTAACAAAGGGGAAAAGAGGTGTGAGGACAGAGTACTCAAACAGTCAATGCCTGGAAAAGAGCACAGTGTAAGTGACAGGCTGTGTACTTCTCAGGGGTGAAAGCATACACAGAACACTTATTGTAATTAAAGTGTTACCGAAAAAGACCAGTCTCTCAGGATTGCAAGTACACTGTAATTTCCTGTCTTTACAAAGACATCTACATTATCCAGAGAGAAACTGCAGTATTGCTGGATATTAAACTATTAAGAATTATTAAAATATTAAGCTATTTTAAGGTATTAAGAATGGATTACAAGCACAGTTTGGACCTTGGAAAGACTAATTCTGAAGTAACACCAAGACAAATTAAATAAACCTATCTTTAAGATTTGCTAATACATTAAAAAAATTCTTAGTTATGCATAAAAGCTTAGTTCAATATACGACATGGGCGTCCCTACAATTAAATTTGATGCGTATCTGTGCCACAACCAGTGACAGAATTCCAAACTTAGAACAGTTTTCCTGATTTTTCTTCCCTTCACATGCCCCTCCACAAAACACCAGAACAAGACAGGGATATAAAAAGAAACAGCAAAGGGGGTTAAAAACAGAGTGGTATAAAATGTAGCATAATCGCTGAATCTAAGAAATGGATTTTCCATACATGTGATAAATTAAAAAAAAAAAAAGGAAAAACAGCAGCTGGGACAAAGGGCTGTACTATCTTACATCAGGCACACCAGCCTGAAAACAAACCCTAAGAAATCATCTAGGAGGAAACCTACGTCGATAAACATTATGCAAATCACTATTTTAACATACAAATTTCTTTTTTAAGATATATTTTAACAAATATCCCAGCAGGAAAAAAAAAATTAAAGCATTTTTTTTTTAAGTTGATGGTTTTCTCATTTGGTATACAATGCCTTCCCTTTTCCTTTCACTTTTTTTAAAAAGATGGTCTATGCTAAAGTGATCAGCTTTTATAACATCAGTGAGTCACCATGCAGGAGATGAGTCATTATTCTGGAAATCGATGGAATCTCTCTTGTAATCATCAATAGTTAACATATATGAATATCAATTTCAGATGCAGAATCTGAACTTTAAAGTAACAAATATCAGCAGAGTTTGTCTTAACACAGGTAGTGTGTTAGTCAAAAGTAAGACTAAGAATCACCCAAAGGGGGAAAAAAGTCTCTTTAAGATGAGCTCAAGAGTTTTAATACAAGGATGTTGTGGGCAAATGGTCCCAGATTTTGCCCAGTCACATCTTTGACTGAGCTAACTAGTTCTTCAATGCAGTGGCCTCCAAAGTGAGGTGCGAAAGACAATCCTTTGGGGTACGGGAAGAAAATACTTTTTGTACTGTTAATACATTTCAAAAAATACAAAATAGCTTTTATTTAATCTTTATCTCATACTTTTAAATTTCTATTTTTGTGTATGTTTAAAAATTTAAATAATGTATTAGCGAAATAGTACATTTATATAATTTATAAATAAATATACCTACATTGTGGGGGTGTTTAGAATTTTTTTACTGATGGGGTGTGCAATCAAATGTCTCTGTTTCAAGAGACATTCAACATTTCTTCGCAGGATCATAGAGGAGGAAAGAACATCTGCCTCTGTGAGTTTGAATACTCCAGAATACAATTTCTTGATTATTTGGGATCCCTTTCCCATCACATTTTGGATGTTACAGAATTTTTTCTTCAGCTAGACATGCTATGGATCACAGGCTTCTCTTGGCTGTCCTTCTGTGAGCTATTAATTTTAAGCACTTTAAGGCTTTAAGAACTGCCTCACTCTCACTGTAAAAATACACTATTTTTAAAGAAGAGTGGAGCCAAAAGCACTGTTCTGTAATGTTCAGCTACAAGAAGTCCTAGACAAAAACACATCCCAGTGATGCCTTCTAAAGAAAGCAGATGAAGGCCATAAATGCCTCATCATTACTATAACTCACACCTGTCACTAGGCAATCACTTCATCTGGAGATGCTGAAAGGGTGGTAAAGGACCAAGCTGTTCTTAGAATAGAGCAGAACAGTTCCTGTAGGAAGAGACTTAAAATGATAATCTAGCCCAACTCTCTGATCACTTCAAGGCTGATTAAAAGTTAAAGCATATTATTAATAGCATAGTTCAAAGACCTCTTGAACATTGACAGGCTGGGGGCATTGTTCACGTCTCTAGGAAGCTTGTTCCAGTGTTTAACCTCCCTCCCAGTACAGAAATGTTTCCTAATGTCCGGCCTGAACCTCCTCATTGATCAGCTCTGCATTAGTTTAAATGTGTTGCACTGATGATCAGGTTGTGCATTGCAGATTCACTTTTCTAACTTGATTTACAAAGAGAGAGCTCCAATCCACAGATGGATGGGCATATTACTAAGAAATCCAATTAAGCTGAAAGACAAAAAAAAAATCTTACTCTTTTGTGAATAACTAATCTGATACATTTTCAGATTCTCTGTTTTCCAGATATTGGTATTCATGAGTTCTGTAAAATAGCTCTTAACTAAACTGAAAATTGTGTTCTTCACTGTAGGTTGGATACTCAAGTGTGTGAGACAAGAATACAGAAAACTGTAGAACACTAAGCATAGCAGCTGTAAAAGCAAATTAACTTCCAAGTTTCTCCAATCTCCTATCCTCATATTTATTTCATGCTTTATAGCAAACTGCCTTATTAAACATGCATGTGGAAAAATGTCTCTGGAGGAAATTTTTAACCAGAAAGCCTTGTTTATCCGGCGTTTGTCTGTTGATTCTGTCTTATCTGGTTTCCAAGTCAGCAACAATAACAACCTATATTGTTAAAAGAGTCAGATCTCTATTCCTTACCTCACACTTTTTTTTTTCTGGGGGAGGCAGAAATAGACAGAGACTCAGATTCTGCCCAAACCCACTGAGAATATACGTAAGACATTTTGACTTGCATGCCTGTGAAATAGCCTTTTGGAAACATTGACAAATTCTTATGCAACAGAAGTCTGAAGCCATAGAACTTGTTACCTCAGAAACAACAGCCAGTGGAATAGAAAAGCATCATTAAAAAGAAAATATAGAATGTTTATTTATAATAGTTTCAATTATACAGCAAATGATCCTAAATCAGATCTCAAAAGTGTTTTACAAACAGTAATGCAGTATGCCTTGGGCAGAATTACAGTCCCAAACTTGCTCTTACCTGCTTATAAAGAATTCAAACAGATTACAGCATACATTCACTGCTTCAAAATGCTACTAATGGTAGAAGAGCAAAACACTAAGATGTGGAATTACATTAACATCATTCTAAAATGGCTGGACCATAAAAAGCAACTGGCCGAAACTCATGCCTCATTACAGATACATTAGTGATACAACATTCTGCTCCCACGTCACCCTTGGTCAGAATAAAAAATCAAACCAACAAACAATCCAAACCAAAACAAAAACAAAAAGGAAAATTACTAATTACCAAATATGATTAAAATATGTTAATTATGGTGTTGACCATTAGAAACCTGGTAAGAATACCTCTTCCCTCATCTGACAGGCACACTACACTAACAGCAATAAAAATGCAAAATTATACCTCTCCAAATACCTAGTGTAGTTCAGACTCCTGACTGCGTCTCACAAACAGCTATACAAAAACACACTGTTAAGATACAATAGAAACTATTCCACAGTTTGAACCTTTACATAAGAAAGCCAGCAAATAAAATCAAACTCTAAAGACTGAGATCTTTAGAACAGTCTGCATATATCTCAGCTAAAAATTAACAGCAGGTATGAACATTCAAAATTTCCAGTACCAGAGTAGGTTTAAATGAGCTCACACCTCCCCCAAATAACCAAGGATGCCAAAGCAGTATAACGTGAATCATAAGGCATATCAGTAAGTTCAGAAAACAACTTAAGAACAGGTATCTCTCAAAAACTTATAGGCAACTGGGGGGGAGGGGGGGAGAAACTTGGAAAAACATCTTTTTTCTTCTTCAACTCTGAAATTGGCATAAATAAAATGCAAATTCTGTATTCCTTTGGATTTTCATAAAATGCATTTCGAGGACTGCCAATAAAATGATCTATCACAAGGAAGAGCAGAAGAAAAAAAATCATCTTTGTTTACAAGCTAAATACTTTTTACTGCATAGAAAAGACCTCTCTGGATGGTGTGTCTTTATATTCTCTTTATCCTGGACTGTTTCAAAAATCACAGATGTTACTTTAGGGCTCAGACACTTAAAAATTACTCCAGATATAAGGTAAAATAACTTATCTTGTATTTCTTACGAACAGAACAGAACATTCAATTGCTGCAGGTGCATACCATAGCAGTCTCATGGCAACTTATCACCAGACAGTGAGTCTTCCATCTATCAGGGTCTTTAAACATAGAATCATGGAATGCTCTGGGTTGGAAGGGACCTTAAAGATCATCCTGCTCGAAGCTCCCTGCCATGGGCAGGGACACCTTCCACTAGACCAGGTTGCTCAGAGCTTCATCCAGTGTGAGAGTGTCTCTGCAAAAGCAGAGTAACTCCCTAACAGCCAACAGGCAGGGCTGAGAGGATAAATTGTGTAAGAATCATAAGATATTCAAATATTTATCATATTAGTAGCCACAAATGCTATTAAAAAATAGGCCTTCTACTGTTGTTTTAGCATTTTGCCTTGCATTAAAGAAAAGGTGACTAGCAAACTGTTTTACCAGTTTGAATATTTTTAGAACTGCCAGATGAACTTCTACTGTGTTTGAGTCACACACAAATAAATTAGAATCTAAACAATGAAAATAAGTATTTTTCTTTTATCCCCTCTTGCCTAACATTTAAAAAATAGTGTTCAAAAGGAAGCTGCTTTAAATATTTTTTAGGGGTAGCCTTAAAGCTGGAAGTAATAAAATATAAAGAACAGTTTAAAAAAAGTGTTAAAAATTTAAGCAAGTTTACTGTAAGCTATTTCAGATCTAAAAAAAAAAATATTTAATTAATTAAATATTTAATAAGACAGACTTATTCTGTCTTATACTACTGAAGTTTTCCGGAAGCCATTTCAAATAAAAGACTTTTAGGTTAAAAAAAAAATAAAAAGTTAAAATACATCAATTTCTTTAAGAAGTTTGTCTCATTTCCACAGAACCAGAAGCCCTTTTATTGTATAGTTAAATAAGTTAAATAATTTAAATAATACTGCTCTAACAATGTTTCTTTATTATACTAACTTACAACTGGTCTTGCAGCTCCACAATGATATATTCCAGCTGCTCCTTCTCCATTTTATGGGCTAGATCCATATCTTCAATTCTTTGTAACAGCAGTTTATTCTGTGAGACAGATTCAGATAGTTGGTTTTCTCTGAGTCGTACCAATTCTTCAAGATAACCCTGGAAATGTAAGTTGTTAGAAAACTTTAAAGAGCTATCAAAAAAACTTCCTTATGTATGTTCACATTTTCTGGTTTATGATATATATGGTTTTACTTTGGTTTTGTTGTAGGGTTTATTAATTATTTTTAAACAGACTGGTAAATTGACTTAAGATTAGTTTGATATTTCTTAATAGGCAACAAAAAAAAATGACATACTTTTGCAGAGGTATATGAAAAAACGAGACAGGAGTGTCACCAGCATGAAACACTAATTCATTTTTTAAAAGCAACATAGAACAGTCACTAATACAAGAAAAAGATCAGAATTCTACAACTTAACAGATGCAGGATGTTAGATATCGCACAAGAAGCACAAGAGTAGAAACTACATGGATCTATATAGTTAATGAAAGGGATCCAGAATTATTATGAATAAAATATACCTTATTTTAAAGTTTCTTTGAAAACTGCAATACCTCATGACACATTGAAAAGACAAAGGAGGTTATTGAAATAAATACTAATCTACAGTAAAGCACAAAGTAAGAAACCCAGTGAAGGTCACTTCTTTTAGTAACATTGGACATGTACAGCTGGAATGTGCACATACGCCATTGTTTTTCCAGCTGATACTATAAAGAAATGGGACAATCCTAATCACACTACTTAGTCACCTAAAAAAATCCACTATGTGAGTATTTAATGGCAGCTGTGATGGCACGCTGGTCACAAAGGATGTTACACATCTGGTTACAATACTAAGCAGCTATTCCATTTCCTTGTTCAAGCACAGTTTCACCATGTCAGATGTGAATAACTTCTTATAAATTCTCAGTTAAAACTAGATACACTACATCTACACTACATAAAATTGTGCATATTCCTCGAAACCTGTGGAAAACTGTGCAACTCTCTCATAGGTGCCCACATTTAAAAATTGGTATTAAAAAAAGGGCAGTTTTCATAGACATGGAATGGGTGTGTCTGTTCTCAAATCCTGTTGAATAAGAAAAGAGGTCTCACATTAGCTGGTATCAAGATGCTACTAATGTAATTCATCACCACAAAGACTGTTAAGGGTTTGGAGCATCTCTCATATGAGAGAAGAAAGAAGGAGCTGGGATTGCTCAGGTCAGGGCTGGGGAGAAGGGAAGAGGGTAAGAAAAATGAATCATATCAATGTGCATCAGTATTTAATGGGAAATTCATTATTATTTATCATCAGTTTTTAAGGGGAGAAATAGACTCTTCTCAGCAGTAGCCAGTGAAAAGAGGCAATGGGCAAAAACTGTAATGCGGGAATACAGGAAATTGAAGTACAGGAACACAGGAAACTATTTAAATATAGGAAAACCTTTTTTTTCCTCTTCTATTTTTCTTGGTCTTAAATGAACACTGGAATGGGTTGTCCAGACAGGCTGAGGAGTCTGCATCCTTGAGATATTCACAAGGCCTGATACTGAACAAGGCCTTAAGCAACCTGCTCTGGTCTACCTTTTTCTGAGCAGGAGAGTTGGACTAGACAATCTCCAGAGGTGCTATCTGACCACAAGTATTCTGTGATTCTATAATTACACATAGTTCTATCCACCGGATATATTTATATTTGATAGGAATTTTTTAGCCTCAGTACAAGTTCCAAGGAATCTTGAGAGCTTTTCAGTATGCCTAGTTCTGCCTCATCAAATGTTACTGTCATCTTGACTGCTAAGGTACTCCTTGGAGCTCTAAGACAAAGTACTTGAAAGTACTAAATGATGTGTTAGGACACACACAAATTTCTGGACTTTCAGAAAAAAAAATCAAATCATTTTACAAAAACATTTTAGACATGAAGCATCAGTGTCAGAAACAGAATACTATGAGCAGTAAATACTCTTATCTATAATGGCATAGAGATGCACCAGCCCACCAGTAAAAGCACATAAAACTCCAGCATAAACAGTACACAAGGAATTTAGGAGTGTACTACACAAATGTGAACAGTATAAACCATTCCAAAATAGGGAAGGGATAACTTCCACATAAGTAACAAATGTGTAAGGTATGACTCATTGATCTGGAAAAGAGACAACTTGGAAAAGACAAACTCATCATATTTCCAGAGTGGGCTAGAGAGGGCAGGAAGGAAGTGATTCTTCCTAATCAAAAAAAACAAACGAAGAGGTAGGTACCAGGAAATCAAGCCCATAGAAGCCAGATTCAAAAGACAGAAAAGGAGGTGTTTTTTCACACAACAGATGGTAGATTCACAGAATGCTTTGCAAAAAAATTATTTAGATGCTAAAAATTTGCATGGGATGAAGGAGATATTTGACAAGTATTTGGAAAAGAGATCCATCATAGGTTACTGCACAGACAAACCTTACCAGCCTCAGGAAGTCCCTCAGCTGATATACACTGGCCAAGAATGTATAAGAGGAAAAGTGGTGCATATACATGTGCTTTGTGTTTATTCTTTCCTCCACATCTATTTCGGCCAAGTACCCAAGACAGGATAGTAGGATAACCAAAGATTCTTGGTCTAAACCAGCACAGTGCTGTTGATCCAATAAATCAACACTAGGATTTACCTCACTAAAATAGTACCTGACCCTATCCTACCATTCAAATGACTCAGAAGACAAAGACCTTTATCTTAGAGTCATATGGTGGTCCTGGTAAATATTATTCACCTTTGCTGTTAATGACTGCAGTACACAAACTTCCTTGGGAGGCACAAATGGAATTTATAATTGTTTGGGCAAAGTGAATGATAGTAGAGTAAAAAGAAGGATCCATCAGACCCACTACATCAGCTACTAAAGATACTTTCAACTTGGTCTTCTTGTCACAAACATCCAGTTTTCCAACTTCTAGATTGTCAGAAAACCACTTGGTTTGAATAAAAACACTGCCTCTAATTAACTGGTACCTATTGCAATGTGTGCAACTCAGTTGTTGATTCAACTTATTGCCATGAAAAAAGTCCCAAAAAGGGAAGGGAGAGAAACACCAGGAAAGGAGCTCCATTCCGTAATCCATCTAACCTCTTAATGGTCATTTGTTCAAGATAAAATAGAACAGATGTTGTATAGTTGAAGAGAATTATATAAAAACTTGGCAGGCGCATCCCAAATGAAAATTAAATAATGGAATTTTTTCTGTCTGTGGGAATAAAAAAGTTATTTTGCTGCTGCAATTTCAAATAGGCATCCTAAAGGAGGACAATTAGGAAAGTGTCAACAGTTGTCAGAGTAGCTATCATATTGAAAATTGTTTTAAATGCATCAAAATTTTCAAAGATTTATCCTAAAACTGATTTAAATTCACCCTTACATTAGACAACTAGAGAAGTTAGCAGTCCATTAAGAGAATGTTACAAGAAATAATGTGACTCACTAAAATAATAATAATGCTCAAAAATTTGAGTATCAGATTGGCAAATAACTTCAATGGAATGGGAATGTTTCTGGATCTTAGACTCATGGATAAACCAAAACCACCATTCACTATTACAGCCACTGAAGACCTTTGTGTTATGCAAATATAAAGCTTCCTAATAATTCTGGTTAGTGGATTTGGGCACCAGGTATGTCATAATGTATGATGGGGTATCCTTGGAAATAAACCACTTAGATGCACCATGAAAAATAAACATGCACTTATTTTTTTCTCTTCAATGCTTCTCCAGAGCTGATGACACTTTCCTCATCATGGGGAAGTGTGTGAGTTCAAACCGATCCTATGTTATGTCTGGACACAAGGATCAAATACTGTCTTGAATACCTTCTGGTGGTTCAAGGACTGTTGGGATGGGGAGGGCAAGGTTTTCATTTTGTTCATGTATTTGAAGACATTCCTTTTGATTGGCATATTTTGGTTTGCAGAAGCAGGAGAAATGCTCTCTGTACCAAAGAGACCCCCAGAAACATAAGTTCTTTCCATATGGAAAATGATACTAGACTAGCTAGAAAGACTGTACCAGCAACCTGGATGCCAACAATTCAGGTCATTTTTCAAAACCAAGAAGTCTAAGGGACCCAAAATAGAAAAGAAATAATTGTATGTGTCTTTTTAAAAAATAATGCTCACTTATTACCCCACAAGCAAGTCTGACTTTTTCATAGTTACTAAGAAAAACTTTAGCTAGGTTCTTTCAAATGCATTAAAGTAAACCAGTTTTGATTCTGCATTCTGGGAAATAATTACACCTCCAAGCACCTTTCTGTAGTTCCAGTCTTTCATATGGTTTACTGTGCTCAGAGTTTTACAAAAATCAAATTCTTATATTACAAAAAGAAAATAATGAAAATAGTAATAGAAGTTATTTAAAAAAAAAATTGTCTTTCTATTTTCTTTATTTTTATTTTTCCTGATCCTTTGTGTCTTCTTCTGTGCTCTACTTCTTAAGTGTCTATGAACAGTCTTCGCTCTTCTCTCTCTCACTAGCTAATATGCACTGTAATTACGGTAGATGTAATATGCCATTATAAAAAACTGACAAGCACTATCCTTTTAAAATGTTTAATTACTAAACGGTTTGGACATCTATTTCACTTCACCTTTAACTTAAAGTGTCTTGGGTGTAGATGGAAAACTTACCTTTGGTTTCTATAGTAACATTCAATATGCCATCTAAATCAAAATCAAATACAAACACTTTTTCTTTTCCTTTCCCATTCTAGCTTCAGGCAAGTCTTAAAACCATATATTTTCTAAAAACCCATCATAGTATCACTGAGAAGGCAACTTTACTTTTCCTACTAGATGGATTACTTTGTTGATCATTTCTATTTACTCTAAGACTTAAGTTTAACACCACTGTCATCATAAAAGCCTTCTACTGACAGACTACCTACATCAGTAAAATTCCGTAGCATCTAAGGAAGAGAAAAATCATGTGGACAATCATGTTCACTTCAAGCTCACAGCCTAACAGTGTCAGAAATACACTGGATGTAACTCCAAGACTGGAAAAAGGAGACAAAGCTTCTACATTAGATTGTGAAATCTGATCTCTGAATTATTATTCTCTTCCACATCTCCCCAAACCTCTTTTTCCCTCAAATCACTGAGCAGAGATGCTTAGATACTCTGAGGGTCATAAAATCTAAAACCACTTACCTGAAGCGAAACAATATTTAATATAATTTCCTGACTTTATTTAACTGGATATGTCACCAGTTGGCTGGTGATGAGCTATGGCTTCACAGCTCCCCCACGAAACTAATCTTTTACCTTCTGTTCCAACGCAAGCCGGTACTTCTGTTCTACCCTTTTGCATTTGTTGTACCAACTGTTTTCGTCTGTGATGAAAGGAGGACCAATGTTCTCTGGAGTACTGCCTTCACTGCCACTACTGCCCAGTGTTCTCAGCTCTTCTTCATCACTGCTGATGCTGTCAGAACTGAAAGATCACAATTATGAGCCACGTCAAAAGGCATGCTTGTAAAAAGGCAAATTCTGATTGAAATTAAAGCACGATATTTCTTAAAAATATCTAAAGCTCTGTAAACCAAAAAGAATCAAAATATTGGGATAGGATAGATCACTAAATACAACTTATACTTCAAGCTTTTATTTGCATAGCAAAAATTTGCTTGTGAACTTAGTCAAGTTAGACAACCATATGTGGGCTACTCTCCTGGAATACAAAGGACAAATGCATTGCAATATGCTATCTAAGGAAGTGGTGACAATCTTTTCTTCACAAATTCAGGACAAACAGGAGGATCTGAAAATAATTTTTTTTTCTAAAAAAAAAAAGTAGGAAATCAAAAAAGTGGTTGTCATTACGGTAAATCATGATAAATTCAAATGAGAATGTATCGTTATGGTTATAGCAAAGATCATCTGCCTGTTACTGCAGAGAATACATTTCCCAACATAGTAAGCAGACTCATTGCTTAAATATCTTCATATCATCCAGAATCAATGTGTAGCAGAGAATGCAGACCTCTGCCTCAAAGAATAGAATTCTGATTTATCTCCACACCCATTTAAAATCTTCCCTTATGACTATGTTTCCCACTACATTACCAGCATTTACTCAGTTTTTTTAAAGTAGTGATTTCTCCAACCTTATGATCCTGCTGTGATACAAATTCTGCTTTAACTGAACCACGTAATTTGTCACTAACATGTAAGCTGGTAAGAGCTTTGGGAAAATAACTGGGATGTTTCATGTTCAGTTGTACATCTCCAAGACTACTACTAACTATCAACTCCTTCCTTCATTTTGGCAAACCTAATAATAGAACACATTTTATTTATTTCCATGTTTTTTGATTATGTCAGATTGTTACCTGATTTATTACATAGTCGGAATTCTTTTTATTATTAATCATAAGGTTGTTTAGAGGAGGAAAATGTAGCTGGAAAGTCAGATTATATATGCAACTGCTCGTGACTCTCTATTATGTGCTAACAGCTCATACTGCTCATGTCATATCTTACATTTAGCAGGGCATATATAATTTTTATACACAAAATAACTACTTTTTAGTTTATGGCTACACAGAAGAGGCCCAAGAGAAAGGACAACTTGGTCTGGTGATCATCAAAGGAGATAAAGCATTTGCTTCCTGCTAAACTCTGATTCTAAGCCAAGGAAACAAAGTTAACATGACTCACATTGATGAGTCATGTAACAACTCCTCCAGCCTTAAAGATAAAGGTATAGATCTGTATTTAGAGACGAATGTTGTTTTGAAGGTGAAATAAAAAGTAAGACGCCCAGCACAAAGCACATTTTTGCCAACGAAATAAAATAAAAAGAAGCAGAGTAAAGCTAAAAAGTACCTTTGGGTGAACTTCAAGTACGGTGTATAATCTATGACAGCAGGAAAGCTGCCATCCAGTCCCTCACCCTTCAGACAAAAACTGATAAAAAAGAGAAACAATAAGTTTATAAAAAGAAAATTATACAACAGTGGCAGCTGAAATCTTACCAATGTGAAATTTGATTTTTCTTAATTTTTTGGTAATAAGAAAAGCTTAGAGCATTTAACACTGAAATCCTACTCAGGTGAGCTAGATTGTTTAATATTAAATGAGTCCAGAAAATACACATAATCAGGGAACAGATCAGGGCAAGTACTATAAACCCTAGTTTTTAAATATTTGTTTTTATTCTGAAAAATACAGATAGATGGCAAGGGAATAACAGGGAAGTTAACCAAAGCAACAGAAGAACTATGGATGAACTTGGAATCTTCAGCATTTGACTTCATTTAAAGTGTTTGCAGAGCGCTTATGCAACCATCCCATTAAGTCAAAAAATCTGTTATCAAAAATATTTCAGAATCTTTCCCCTTTCAGACACAGGTGCTGGGCTGCAGGAAGATGAGGAACATAAATGAAACTAACTTTTAGAAAATGTTCTTAAATGGCTGTAACTTTATAAAGCCCTCATTTACACTGTATTCTTTTCTGTACTGGATACAACTTATTGCATTTCAACCATGTCTAATTAACACAGAAGTGACAAAATTAACCATGCTTCCACAAGGCTCATATTCATCATTCCTCCTATCTCTGTCATCAGTAAACAGATTCTAATAAGACATAGCTTTTGCTAAATGAATTGCAAAGTGCCATTTTTGACAATGCAGTCATTTAAGTGGTATTTGGGAAGTACATCTAAAGGGCTTTTTTTTCCCCAAAGAAATGAAAAACAAAGAAAATAAGAAAAGCATCCCTGCAAAATCACAATTACTTTAAGTCAAAACCTAATTCCACATTGCTGCGAGGAGGAAAAAATTGGATTATGTTCTCACCCAAGTTCCCCCATCTCCACCCCAAAGTCTTTTTTACAGTTCCACATAGATAAGCTAGTCATGTAGCAGAGACTGTTTGAACTGACAAGCAAAAATCTCAAATATAACATGCAGAGAACGGCTATGGCTTCTCAGCTCTGCAAATCACAATACTATGAAGGTTCCTCTCAGTGGTGCCAAGCAATAGGACATCAGACAACAGGCAGAAACTGATGCACAGGAAGTTTCACCTGAAGATGAGGAAGAACTTTATTGTGCAGGTGACTGAGCACTGGAACAGATTGTCCAGAGAGGTAGTGGAGTCTCCCTCACTGGAGATATTCAAGAACAGTCTGGACACAATCCTGTTCAATGTGCTTTGTGATGACCCTGCTTGAGTAGGGAGGTTGGACCAGATGACCCACTGTGGTCTCTTCCAACCTTACCCATTCTGTAATTCTGTGACCATGTGATATGTGAGACAATACAAACACTCCTATAGTACTATGCTCCCATTTTGACC
Source organism: Neopelma chrysocephalum (assembly GCF_003984885.1). NCBI lineage: Eukaryota > Metazoa > Chordata > Aves > Passeriformes > Pipridae > Neopelma > Neopelma chrysocephalum. The sequence continues at coordinate 29,053 of NW_020897726.1, read as the reverse complement.
AGAAAATTCCTAGACTCTCAAAAACTGCATTGAAAAAAGCTTAACAGTCTCCAAAAAGAGTCAATCATTACTCTGAATACTATTAACAGATACCTATAAATATGCTTATATTAGAAATCAGAGGACAAAGGAAGAACAAATGCAGTCATACAAAAAAGCACTCCTACCCTACTATGTATCACTGAGGCTTACGTGAGACAAACACAGACAACTGATGATTATTTATGGGAGGATTTACATACTGCAGACCTAATCTTGCAATGTTATTCCTGTATAGCTATAGTCCTTTCAAGTATAGGGATAATAGAGAAGCAGTTTAATTTCACATAATGTAAAGATTAAACTAATAAAATCTTTCAAGATTTGAATTTGCTGAACACAAGACTAGCACCCTTATCATCCTCCAGCACACTTCTGTTCCTCCAGAACATATGGTGAGGATGCAGTTAAGCCAATCTAATGACAAAATGCTGGGAAAAGAAGCTATCCTGTGTTTTCAATCTCTCCTTCTCCATTTTATCTTTTTTTCTAAACCCCAACTACATTCCCTTTCCCCTCCTCACAGCACTACTGGGATTTATCTGACTCCATTATGAACCAGTTCAGCAGCCATGAGGACCTGAATTTTTAGGTTACTTTTTTTTTTCCCCTTTTGGCATCCTGTTGCAGTTCCACGGGCAGCTGAACTAAATGCTCAGTGCCACTGGAAAGGGAAAACATTACTCAATGTAATGCTTTTTGTTCCTTTTCTTCTCTAAGCCTTATGCTCCCATCATCTCTCCCACTAACAGGATGCTCCTGTGAACCAAACTACTAAAAACAAAAGAACTATCCTGTCTTCTTACTGGGTATGTTTTTTTACTCTTTAACAATTTAAGGTGGCTCACAGAAGGGTCTAACAAGCCTCAAAACTGGCATAAGGGTACATAAGCAGAAGTAAATCTCCAAAGGCCTTTTGGCAACACGTAATCACTCAGTGCACCCAGTGAGGCTATGTGCTGTTTTCTGCCAGTTTATCTCCTAAACTCGTTTGTGACAAGCAATAATGCTGCTGCAGGGTAACTATTAACAGTGTATGGACAAAAGAATGGAGAATAACATTATCGCTCTCCTTTCCCCTACGCTCTGTTATGAAACGCTTTGCTGCCGGCTCTGCCTGAGGCTAAGTGGGCCCAACCAGGCATATTAACAGGGTCTTGCACCAGTCAGGTTTGGTCTTTTTACAGGCACTATATTTTTATGCGTTACTGATGGGTTTTATAGTGTATATATATATATATATATATATATATATATATACACTATACCATAAACATATATATTTATATTAACTAGGGTGTGCTTGCACCTTTGTTACCCCAAAACACAGAATTAATCATATAGGAAAAAGCCCACGAAAGTCTGGATAGAGATTGCAAGGGTAAATTAATGTAAGATGTTCAGCTGCAGTTAATTATAACAAAAATTGATAGTAAATGGTCATTTGTAGGTTAAGCTTTTAAAATCTAGAAGTGCTAAAGTTAAAGATTACCTTCTACATAAGGGGTTATAATGGTGTCCTTGAGTACCAAGGCATAACCAAGCACTTAATCACACAGTTTTCCTTACAGTTTAAAAATAACTTTAAAAGATTCAATTGCCTGTAAGCTTCATTTAACAGGTTTGAAATATCTTCTGCAGTTATACTTCTGATTGCTTCTAGGGTTTTGATACCTGAAAGAACAACCATGTAACCATGCAGTTATATAAAAGACAGCATAACTTTTTTCTTATCTAGAAGAGCCATTTAAGATATCTCTCTCTCCCCTTCTCCCTTCTTCCCCATAACCTGAGTTTTGTCTCGCAAACTACCAAGGGAATCTAAGAATGCTTTCCATAATACATTGTTTTATAAATACTTTCTCTGAGCATTTAGTCACGAAGCATGCAAATATAATACCTGAAATCAATTGCATTGAGTCCCAACAGCATACCAGCAAGCATATTTGCTTCTTCACCGAGAACAATTGCTCCATCCTCATAAAATCTCCTTCAATAAAAAAGAAATTAGTTCAACTAATACCATTTTCTCTCAAATAATAATGATAATATTTTTCATAGTTAACAGAAAACTGAAGAAATCCAGTTTAAATAAAAACAACTTATGTGAACCCCAGAGGTATACATATCTCATTTCAAATAAAGCAAACCAATAGACTGCAGAGCACAAAACACGACAATCTTAGAGCACATAAAAATTTAGACAGAAGTAAGAAGAATTTTCAGTATTAGTCCTAACAGTAGAACAGGATGGACAGAATGCAAAGAAAATTATGAAGGTATCTTATACTTCACTGCTAAAAGGAAGAATTTGTGTCATATACACAAAAAAAATAATGATTCCATCTCATGGAAAAAGTTCTCTCTCACAATTGTACTTGCAGCCTCTTTTGAAGTTCAATATTCACTTTTTATTCCTAGCAGTTGATTATTTTTTAAAAAATATTTTCACAAATCAGCTATTTTCCACGTAGTTTACATTCTCTTAAAATACTGCATGATGGGAAGATGCACGCTGCATCCAGCTATTTTGAGATTTAGTTTTCATTACTTGAAGGAGTGTTTTCTTAATATCATTTTTTATTGTAAAACACCTCTTGACCAAAGCTTTAAAACTGCATGCCTTGATCTCAAAATATAATTCACACACCCAGGCGTATGAGGACTTGTGACGGCTGAAATCTGTATTCTCTCACCACCTCCCCATTCTCTCCTGTTTATTCTCATTTTCTCCTCCCAGTTACCACAGAAGCTACTTCCAGACAGAAACATTCCATGCACAGGGCAAGCAAACAGGTCCCATCAATGCCACGCATGGCCTTGTAAAAAAGGTATTTGGTCTGTTTAGCAAAGTACCACACAACTTTAATTTCTGGTTAAAGGAGTCTTGGCAGTAGCAGGGGCAGAAAGGTCACTAGAATTCACCTGAGCATTACTTGTGGAAATAGAGAAACCAAGAGCTGTTTAGTACCAAAGGCAAGGTTGAAAGGTCACTTACTAGGAGCTGAGGTGCACAGTTTATCTATACATTCTAGCAACATATGAGTGCAAGAAGGTGCCAGATTACTGAATAGAACCCATCTTCCAGACAAATACCACCAACACTGCCCTACCAAAAGCTCCATCTGTTTTAAGAACTGTATGAAAGCACCTGGATGGTTCAGTGAGAGCTCAAGTTGGCTGCATGGTTAACATCCAGGAAAGAAATGTTTTGGGGCACAGCTCCAAATATTGATCTGTGTTATAATGCACACTGTGGACTATAAAGTCCAACTTCTGTATTTTCATAACAGACATCCATTTGGAGTTGCCCAAGACCTTGGATGTTCTCAGCTGAAGCAAGAAGTAAGACTTCCTCTGAGAAAACAGAGATTATAGTCCTGACACTGAGGCTAGGATGTACAAACTCAGTTTCCTACTTTCTGACTTCAGGAGGGACACCAGGAGGCAAAACTGGTGAGCCAGAGTGCTGAGCTAGATGGACTTCACAGTCTGATTCAGCACAGTGACTCTTATTTGTGCACAAACAGCAGTGCTCCCAGTACAAGCTGATTACAAGCCAATTCACCGGCATTTGTAAAATCACTGCCAGGTACCAATCTGTACTATGCTCAGCTTATTTTGTAAAAAGGTGCTTAGGAAGAAATCAGAGAGCATAATTTCAATGGTGAAGTTGGCCTGGCAGTGGTAGTGATTCTTAAGCCAGCTACAGTAACCCAGCCAAAACCACAGCCGCTTTGGAAAACCCACAAATCTTCTTTCAGTGTTATGCAGTTGACATGTCACAACACAACAGTCCACTACAACTTAAGTCTGTGCTGACCAATTTGTTAGTAAAATATTTGTGTGCCCATGCTCATTGAAACCTTCTTCCAAGCATAATATGTAGATCCAGCACTAACAATGTGCTGTTTCATTAAAGGACTAGCCCTAACTTCAGCCACCTAAACACAACAGTGAGGTTTAAAAAGAGCTATCAGTATGATAGATGAATTTCGTATTCTACATACACATATGTGTAACACAAAAAATTTGTAGTTTATATAAATAATTATTAAATATACATACAGCACAATACATAATTTAAAATGCTAAATAAATGGTGCAAAGCATCACCAAAAAAAATCAGGTTACTTATTAGGTATCTGAAATCCCACATGGGAAAAGAGAGTATGCTCGTATATTTCTAGTGGATTTGAAATCCACACAACGAAGATCTGACAATGTAACTTTTATTTCCATTAGATGTATTTAAAATATTACTTCAAAAGAAACTTTGCACTTACTATGTTTGGAATGCAAGAGAGGTTGTTTCCAAAAGCTATACCACTGAAAGAACATTTAAATATATTAAACATTAACATGCTCAAATAAATTAATTTGAAACTGCTAATCAAATAAGACCATTGTTAGCCACTAACAAAGCATATTACCAAAACAGGGACAATACATAATTTGTGACCCTACTCTTCCTCCTCATCTCCCCCTCAAAAACATAAATGACTTTTCAGTTTGAGGAAACATGAGTAAATATTTTCCAGAAATCTTTGTTTTATGAGGTTCTTGTCTACTGTAAATGCCAGCAAATCTGGGTAAAATAAGACAACAGGTTTTGAAACTTCGGTGAAATGGGATATTTACCTAGTCGTATTTCAAAGTCACCTTAATAACTGCAAAATATCTGGAGATCTCTGGACCAACAGGTTTAAAATATAATACTCTAAATGAACAGAAATCTTTACCGAGAAAATTCCTATTGTTTTAATAGTCCATTCATTATACCTAAAACTTTTAGTGTTCAACATAAAGTACAACATGTTATAGATTCACTCGTATTTAGATTACTTCTTCATAAATCTACAAGACACACTCATTACAAGATAAAACATCATCTAATAATCACATTATCTAAAACCAGTCCAAAACTGCCAAAGTGTTTTCTATCACAAAGTATATTCTCATCCATAACTGTTTTTACATTAGAAGTTACAACAAAATCTGTTCCAAGATCCTAGTTATGCCTGATCACTAATTCTGTTACTCTATATTTCTCAAAAGCTTCCTGGAATTCTCTTCCTTTTTTCTTCAGAAAAGGTGCCTATAAAAGTTACTTTTCATTGAGTCTCTAGGTCTTTCCATCAACCATACCTAATCTTGAAAGGAATATTACATCTCTCCTTATCATGCTACAATTTCAGATTCAGTTGCCTCTTTGCAGAGGTTTTCTCCTCTTTTGACCTTTTGAGAATTCCAGACTTATTTCCACATTTTTAAAATCAAAAAGGGATTTTCAATTTTGCAGTTTTACCCATGCTAAAATCAAATTGATACCAACTCTAGACACCTTTTACTAGGTTACAGCTCTTTTATTAATGATATCCTTTGCTACACAAATAAGGAGAAACCTTCGCTTCCAAACCTAAGTCCCTCACTTAACATTTACTAAAATACTGAAAAAATAATTTTTATATACCTGGTTGTTTTGAAGTCTCTAAGAGCTGTCGAAATATATTCAGACAAATGTTTTTCCATAAGTGCTACTCTGATCCAGGCTCGACCCTGCAAGACAAAACAGATATGAGATATTTAAGCATTTTAGAAGGAAATAATTTTACATCTGAAAATTAATAAATTTGGTTTACCTGAGTAATGAACTGATTAACAAAATTACCACTAAACAGAATGGTTGCTACAATGTACTTCAGTATAGCAATAATGAAAAGAGAAAATGCATTCTTACAAGGACACAAATAAACTTTATTGTGAAATAAAGTTTTCCAAAATTTGAAGGGGAAAAAAAAAGAATTTTTCTTTAATCATATACTCCTGCCTTTTGAAAATCTCATGTTTAAGAGGAAGCAGATCAGGGAAAAAAGCTCTTAATTTTAAAGTCAATGGTATTGGAAGCATCCAATTGGTTCCATTGTAAAGCAGCAATAAGCTACCTTCCAAGTGATTTAAGTAAGAACTAATTCTCTGTGTTCATTCAAATATTTGTGGGATTTATATAAAAAAAGTATAACTCAGTGACATATTTTTATTATGTAATATTTTTTCCCCTCAGTAAGGACATCATTATAGAAGGTGCATACAAAATACAGACACAAAATTAAATCTAAGTGGTCTAAATCTTGTAGTCCAAAACCAAAACTTCATTCAATCAGTTCTATAAACAACAGCAAAAAATAGCTCTTAGGAAAGTACGTTGTGCTGTGTTTACAGGTCTAGTGCACAGGATTGTAGTTTACAAGACAAAAACATTTCAAACGGCTGCCACAGTTATGACTGTCCATTTGAGAACACCAGGAATATTTCTCATAAGCCATATAAACTTACAAGCAGTTATATAAGTAGGAAGATGTCTTTATGCTTAATATATTTGGTCGTTATTGACATCTAGTTGAATATCACTAGAGTCATTCTACCAGAATAACCTGTAGTAGATTATAATCCTACTTCAGGGTGACCTAATGGCAGCCTTAGAGTACCTGAAGGGAGCCTACAAGAAAGAGGGAGAGAGACTATTTAAGAGAGCATGTAGTGACAGGACAAGGGGGAGTGGTTTCAAACTAGCGGAGAGTAGGTGTAGATTAGATATTAGGAAGAAATTTTTTACTGTGAGGGTGGTGAGGCACTGGAACAGGTTGCCTAGAGAAGTTGTAGATGGTCCATCCCTGGAAGTGTTCAAGGCCAGGTTGGACAGGACCCTGAGCGACCTGGTCTAGTTGAAGGTGCCCCTGCTCATGGCTGGGGGATTGGAACCACACAAAGTCCCTTCCAACCCAAACTGTTCTGTGATTCTATGAAATGCTAAATAGCAACACAAAAAATTTGCTTTCATAAATACCAACAGCACAGCAAAAAAATTAACACAGACTGCACTAATATTAAAAGCACGCTTACTCAGATAGCTGCCTTTATGTTGCAGTTACTTAGAACACGAGTGAAACAGTCAAATTCTGATGATGCTGCTTAGCTAAGGCCTAAAACCTATGCACCTCCAGTGAAAGCAGGGTCAACTAGCCCTGGCAAACCCTTGCTGACAGTTTCCAGGCTGAATACTACACTTATTTGGACCACAGTCAAACTGATGCATATGATAGGTATTTGTGTTGACATGCTCTCAACCTTTTCGGATATGGACATCCAAAACACTCCCTTAAAAAATTCAACACTGTTCTCCACGCTCACTGCACAAATTTTCTTCTCGGTCTACTATTTGGCATGAAGTTTTCCACAGAGTAAAAGAAGGTTGTAATTTATTTACAAGAACATTTCAGAAAATAGCTTTGCATATTATTACCTACTGACTTTAAACATTCATGTCTATTAAAATCTTAGACTTCAGAAACACCTTTAAAATAAATCTTGAATATAAGCAATACAATCATCATATTCTAGAACATGTGTTTTTCTAGAAAGCATTTGGAAATAAGTTCTCTAAATTATCTGAACTTCCAGATCTCAACATAAGCAAGGAAAAAAGCTGCATGACAAATTATCAGCCTACTGCTCCAGTCCATTGAGGGCTAGGAAGAGATGCAGTATTCTGGATAGGAAAGCCAGTTAATAATCTTTTGCCATAGAATCTCAGGTGTTTCAGAGCTTTCACACAAATTACAGATACATTTACTATATAAAATTTAAAACTCAGTCTATTCAAAGAAAGAAAGGACTAACAGCAGAAACAGCAAATAAACTTTTCTGCAGTCTATGGATCATCAGAGTGCTCAAAGATTTTCTAGATTCATGGTGTTACTTGATCTAAGCAACTTTTATTGAAGAAAACTGGTTGCATAAATACCTGTAATTTAAATTGTACTAATGACAGTCATGCCCCTGAAAAAAAACCTACAAAAGTTTTTGAATATAACAAGCTAAGTATTTCCACCTCACCAATGACACCAACTCTGAATAATCCAAAGTACAATAAAAATCTGGAACTATGGGCTTTTTAAAATAGCTGTGATACACAGTTTGGACACTTGTTCAAGCAACTGATTTCAGTTCATCTAAGAATAAAAAGTATTAAGAACATTAATTGTTGCATTCTCTTATGCTACTTTCAAGTCAAAAGGTTCTCAGTTACCAATCAAGGCTGCTTTACACAGAAGTAAAAGCTATTGAAAAACATTCCAATCTAGCAGAAAAAACTTGTAATCTCTGTCCAACAGTATTTATTTAGGATGTTGGTCTACACTGTCTCTCACTATTAAGATTTAACAATAGGTCAGTTTAAAGCTTATTCTTATTCAGTTCATATGCCTATAAACACATTAAATTGTTACTTCCTTTTGATTTCCATTGTACCTTGACAAAATATGATGTTATTTTTATGTAGATCCTTTAAAAGAATAGATCTTTATTAGCAAATAAATCTATTATTTAGATAGGATTCCCATACAATCACACCAACAAACTCAAAAGCTGATCACACCTTTTCTATTTATGCATAAATTATACACAAAACTATTAGGAGGGGAAAGAAATAAAGTCATCGAATTTCTACAATTTTAAAATAATACTTGTTGGCAGGTCTGCAGGAATTTAATTTCCCTCAACATACTGCATTTTCAAAAAATTATGTAAGGCCAAAAACAATGAAGACAATGAAGTCAATGAACACAATCATTTTATAACACAATATGCTTACTGAATAGACAATTTCAGAATTTTTTCTACTGAATAACATAAATTTTAAAGTAAACTCATTCAGATTTAAAAAGGGTTTTTAAAAAGTAAGTATTTACTAGGTACCAAAAAAACCAAATTTCAAACAACAAAAAAATGTGTGGAGTAAGCTTAGTAATATGGTTTTATTCCAGGTACAGAAATATCAGTTGTATTTCATACAGAACAATGTAATAAAAAAGTCAGTTTGACCTTTCTCTTCCCTACCTTAGCTCTAGAAGAACTGACATTCTCCATGTTCTCGATACTGCAGATGCAATTGTGCGAGACTTTTCGGCAAGCTACGCGAATGTAGTCCCAGAAACTACGAGGACTTTCATAGCCAAACCAGGTGATCTGACCTTAAATCAAAATAAAAGATACTTAAAAACTTATGAACCTCCCTCTCTGCTTATTGGAGATAAACATAATTAAATACTCCCCTAAATGTTGCCAGTACTGACAGAATTTTATACAAACAAGTCCATAAATTCCTACTGAAAACCGGCTCACAGGTGTAAAAAAATTTGCATTATGCAGCTCACCCTGGTTTGAAAGTGATGCACAAAGAGAAGTTTGGGGTATTTGTTTACCTATGTGTATCTTATTGGTTTTCTCCTTGTTAGTATGCTACAACAATACTCAAGAGTTCTTCACAGACCTCTTAAATCACAACAGAGCACAGACTGTTGTGACTTGAAAATATGATGCAAAAAGTATTTCTGTTATTTGTTTTAGGTAGTACACACATTTCATTAATACAGTCAAGTAGTGAGAGTTTTGTTCTTCAAAAAATTACTAAATAAAAATATAGAATGCTAGTCAGCTGTCGCAGTGATATCTTTATTTTAGAAGCAGACTGGAAGTTTACAAAATGTGCTTTCACTGGAGGAGAAACTGATGCATAATCAAAAAAATTTCGCAGTCACAATTTATTATAAGTACACTTCTCCTTGAGAAGCTGACCAAAATGAATTGAGCAGATCATTCTCTCTTCTGAAACTTTAACCAAAATCCTTCATATTTCTTCCAGCTTGCAATGTATTGCAGTTAGAAAATGAAAGGGAAAATTACATACTACTTGCGACCTCTCCACACAAAATAAATTTCATCACAGCCACAACAGTTCAGCCCTGTTTTTCAGACCAAAGAGCACAACGTTCACACTTAGTACATACCTGCAAACAGGTATGTAACAAGTAAGGTGAACGTTGCCCTCTGGTGACTGCCATCATTACTATGTGCAAAACCTTTTCTGCATATAAAATGAAATCTTATTTTCAAGTTAATTTTATTTGAAGACTTGAGTTATACTTCAGAAGCTGTATTAATGTATCAGAAAGACTTCTAATTCTTTTCCTGTTAGAAAGCTCAAATTTCAAGAAAGAGTATATTAAACTGATACAGTAAATCATACTTACTGAAAATAAAATGCCAAAACATGATGACAAAGATTTTTTATTTAACATGACTTGACTTATCTCCAGGTATAGTCAAAGTAGTGTCAAAGATCTGTCCCCTGTGATCTGAAGAAATTCAAGTGGCAGGGTTTTTTTCACCTAGAGGGTGCATGTAACTTGATGTTGTGGCCCATTTGCTTACTTCACCACACAGACATATTTATTAAATTCAAAGCTTGATAAAAGACTTATTAAAAAAAAAGCAAGCAGGACAAATTAACATATATTACTCAGTATACCAAAGAAAAAATAAAATTCCAAGGTGCTTCATTTACTGTAGTTTCAGATCTTTTCAGCTCTAAGGACTAAAATAAAAGAATTTCCAAAAGGTAAGTGTTTTTATAAACTTACTGTTTTTGTTAAAATGCCAAATGTAGTGGACAGCAACAAAAATTCAGAGGCATTTTAACAATATGAAAAACTACAGATATTTTTCTTACACTTCACTGTATCAGAAACATTTCTGCCTGGGGATTATACCTGCAAAATTAAATGCAGCTAAAGTGTGAAGATGACTTTGTATCACCAATTCCAGTGCCAACTAATAAAGGCAAGCATATAATACATTAAGTTCTGTGGTATTTTCAAACTGTCTTAAGGACAGATTATATTTGGCAACAAATAATTTCACTACACAGTTTTCTGAAGTCAGTAATGTAAAGCAATTTCTTTCATAAATGAACACCTGAAAAACACATAATTCAAAATCAAGAATAGCTTTATAACAGAAATAGATACCAGCACACAGCACTTATTTGGCTTACACTGATCAACAAAGCAAGCTGGCCGTACTTCAACATACTCTGACATAACAGAGGGCTCCCATCTCGCAGCCAGCTCTGAAAGAAGGTACAATTGGTTTCAGACTTCAGTAGGAGATTTCTTCACTTGAAACTCACAGCAAGCCCAGGACCTCTGGCAAACCAAGGACTTCTTTATTTCACTATTCTGTCCCTACAACTTTAAACCTTGCTCACACTATCGTAATTAACATAATCTGAAGAAAAACTTCCTCAATCTACCTATACACAGAAAAATGCTGGAAAAGACTGAGAATAGTGAGATTGTATTTTAAGAACCACTTAATAAGATACTAAACTGTATATTCAATAAAATTTTAAAGGCTTTCAGCATATGAAATTCTATTTGGCCCTCAAAGCACTCAATGCACACAGCTATGAGAACTCTCAAGAATGAGGAATGCAATAGCTCCCAGTACTCATCACTTGTCAGGCTCCACTGTGTCCAGTTCTGGTCTCTACAATTCAAGGACAGAGAAAGATTGGAGAGGGTCAAAAGGAGGGTCACAAAGATGGTCAAAGGGCTGCAGAACTTGCCCCATGAGGAAAGACTGAAGGCATTAGGTTTTTTCTCTCTAGAGAAGAGAAGGTTCAGTGGGGAAACTCAGAGTATTTAAAGAGTATTCCAGTATTTAAAGAGGATGAATGCTCCCTCTTTACAAGGAGCCACGTGGAGAAGACAAAGGGCAACAGCTACAAGTTGCACTGGGAGAGGTTTCATCCCAAGAAAGAATTTTTTTACAATAAGAACCAAAATTCACTGAAACAACACCTCCAGTGATCTGGCAGAGTTCCCATCACTGGAGGTTTTCAAGATGTGATGACTGGACAGGGTGCCAGACATTCTCATCTAGGCTCCCTTTCCCAGAAGTGGTTGGGTCACATGATCATTTGAAGATCCTTCCAACCTAGAATTCTATGATTCCAAAATCCTATCTAAATATTAAGGGGTCCTAATAAACTTGAAAGCTAATTTTAGTATGCAATTTACATTCTGTCAAGGTACTTCTTAGGGAAAGAGTAGGTTGCTCAGGAGGACCAAAGGACAAAGAGCACATGGTCTTTGGCGTGAAGTTCCTATGTCACCACAAGACACAGAAGCTGACAGCTATTCCAAAAGAAGTGATGCTGCTTGTATCAGCTACACACATATTGTCAGGTAAGCATAGAAGCTGCTTGTTTAATATTAAACATAGCTCAATTTAGTTCAATTATTGTCTACAGAACCACAAGGCAAATAGAAACAACTGTGATTTTTTTTTTTAATTTCACCACATTTTTGTGTACTGCTGCACACCTACTTGTATCAACTCATTTCAGCTCCAGTCAGATAACTAGATACAAACATCCACAGTTACTGCAGATCTTTTTCACACCCAAGAAACTCTTCACAAATAAGGCATTAAACAATTTGATCCCTACGCACTCACAGTCCAATTTCATCTACAAAACTCCCTAGTTGCAAAGAAGTAAGGACTGGGATGTTCTAAGGTATAAGCAGATTTCCTACAGATTTTCCTGTTTTATTTAGTTCACAGCAAATTTTTCTATCTCACAAAAAATAAGTTTTAATACAACTCATTGATAATAAACTGGCACGCTAGTCCTTTGAGGAATTTCTGTGATACCTACTGTTATTTCAGGCCTACAGAATGGGTCATTAAAAATTTACAATAGTTCATAAACCCAGTCCTCCAAGACAGTTATAAATTCATTCATGATTTTTCTGCATACAGAGAGAAAACGAGCTAAGCCACAAACTACACAAAAGCCCTACAGAGTTTTTTTTTAGTCAAAAACAATAATAGGGTCACTACATGTGTATAGATATTAAATCTAGTTATGGCACCAAAGAAAAGGCTACTACAGCTATACGCTTAGTTTGTCATTTTCATGATGGTGGTGCCTTTAATTCTTATTTTCTTAACCTACCTTTTTTGTTATGTCACCGTTACCTTACTTATTTTATCCAGCAGACATGTTTCTCTCAGGATGAACAGCAATACAAGTTGCATTTTACTTACTCGAAAAACCCTGCTTCCTCACTTGTGACCTAGACCTGCAAGCACAAATTGTCTTCTGCAGACCTAATTCGTACCCTTTCCCTTTGTAACCTCTGTTTAATAGAATTTAGGGAATTTTCATTAATAAAAATTATATTAATATTAATTTCTTAAAAAGAAAGAGACTCTAAACTAGCAGGTAGTAGTAAGTGCTTTTTTTCCTCCTAAAATAAATAGGTAAACTAAACTCACATGGGAAGGGATAAATTGTGTAATGCAGATATAAGAAAAGTCTTTTCTGCTTAAAAAATTAATTATTTAATAATTCTCCTACTATGAGGAGCAAAACCCGAATATTTACCAGTAACATCACTAGTACAGCCATTTACCATTACTACCACCAAACTGTTGATGACACATATAACTAGAACATTCTACAGAATGAGGAAAAAAAGAGAATTATTACATTTATCTTCCCACTCAAGCACCACTGATTACCCTAAAAGTTTACTGCTCATTGTAGTTTTTCTGAAAGAAAAAAGAAAAGCAAGAAAACAAACTCCACAGTCATTAAAATTTGGAATAACGTAGGTTGGATAGAGACAAGCAGCTTCCATGGGCAACTCTAGCAGAAGCTTTTGAGGTGTTTATAATGCCTTCTAAACGTACAGAAAAAAGGCACACAAAGTTGTGAAAGTGTCAAAATAGCACATTACAGCATCCTGTCTTGTGTCATCGTGGTGATAAACGCAAGTAAGTGTACAGATGACAAGTAAACTCAGAGTAACCATGATATGCAAAAATTACAGAAGTCACAAACAAGATGCACTGGATACATTGTCAGTGACAGAATTTATACACCAAAACTATTTCTAAGCATGCATATTAGCTAGCAGTTTGAATATAAATAATTTGTGCTGTGAAGGATATTACATTGAAAACATTGTAAGTCAACGAATACATACACATGACATTAGTTTTCAGAAATATGTTTGAGATGGCCATAAAAATCTACAACAGTTATCCATACTTTCCAGTACAAACTCAGTTAACACTAATTCAAAGTGACAGAAAAAGGCAAGAGTAGAAACAAAATATACATCACTTTGAAATGACTTCAGGTTTTAACTGAGCTAGGAAACACCTGAGATCTGAGATCAAATCCCAAGTACTATTGCTGAACACTTCTGATGCCCCTACCATTTCTTCACTAACTATATTTCCTTAGCTGATCTTACAAAAAGGACGCTTACAGGAAATGTACCTGAAAAATTTGTGGCCAGCAGTGAAAACAAGAAACCATGCAGTCAATTACAAGATACAGCTTAATCTCCATGGTACAGAATGGTTAAGAAAGAACAAATTCCAAACAAGTATCTGGGAAAAAAACAGCTCTTGAAACTACTCACCTTGCTTTAAGATCATCAAACACACATATATTTATATACAGATCTGTAAAATTCTTTTCAGGACTGTAGGTCTTAATTGGTCCTGGGACCTTCAAATACATTGTCTCTGCACCCTCCCAGAATAACTTAGTCTCTACTGTATTACAAAACCATGAAAATTCTTATTCCTGAGAAGGAATAAAAGAGTAATTAGTCACGCATTTTTTTCTGTTACTCCTCCTCTCCTACCTTCTCAAGATCTTCAACTGTCCTGTCCAGTAGTATCTTATTTTGCCAGCAAGCACGCCACACAGTTTACTTTGATGACAAGAAGGACACATACTTTATATCCTCCTTATTACAATCTTTGATCTACTCCACATTTTTAATCAATCCAGCACTCCTAGGGAGTACTAGGTATACTGCACATACAATACCGGGATATAAATCTCCACTTTCTAGATCATAAGGCAGCCAGTAGCTTGCAATGCCTGAAAAGACAGTTAATACAGATTGCTCAAACTCTCTCTCTTCCTTAGGGCAATTCAAAATAGCTGGTGAGCCAGATTGCTTTTACTGACAACAGTGGCCTATTCCTGACTGCTGCTTATGGTCAGTGGGGTACATGTAACTGTAAGGTAGTGCCATAGCATATTATGTTACCTTTTTGGGAACTATTTTGGTGTCATATGTGCCAAGTCTTCTGTATCGCATGAACAGATACCTGTTCAAGCAGCATTCACAGACTTCTGTTGTGTGAGCTGATGTATTTTCGACAACCTCATTTTATTACTACGCAAACACCCACATCTAAAACACTGTTAAGAAAATGAGCAGCTGAGCTAAAAAGGTGCATCCGTGGGGAAAGTGATTAGTTTTTTGCATGTTTGACTGTCTGGTTCACTACAGGATCCATTGAAGACCACAGCCAATATTAGGGAAAGGTAAGCACCAAGTAAGAGAAGGGAAAAAAAAAAAAATCTGTAGCAAACTGCACTGAGTTTAAGAAGTGTCATAAAGATTTTCTACAAAACTGGAAAATGTCATGAGCAATCTGAGACAGCCCTGCTATGAGCAAGAGGTAGGACTGGATGACTTCGTAAGAAACTTTCCAAACTTAATTCTTCAGTGATACCGAATGGAAAAAGCAAATCAACGAAACCACTAAGAATGCTATTTCATAACCCTTTTGCTATTGGGAGCTGACAACATCAGATCAGTTACCTATTAAAAATCCATTTTTAAATGATGCTTGTGTTGCTACAACAGTCATTTTTAGCAGAACACCCAGGAAGATGAAGCTTGGAGAACTACTATTTCAGAATTCTTAATAGCAATGTTTTTTAAAAAAGCATACAATCCTAATCCCTGTAGCTAAACTCTTTTCCCTTTAAAACACCTACCCTTCTTCCTTCCATTTTGTTTTTTTTTTTTGGTCTGGATTCTAATTAAACATGAAATCAATAAGCAGAAACAGTCACTATATTCCATCAAGACTATGCTTTGCTCCTTAAAAACATATTAAATTTAATGCAAGAAAAAGTTACCAGCAAAAGTTTTATTAGAAGAGTAAACTTAGTACTTAATAATGCAAAGTAAACACTTTTTTTATATTCTTCCTTCCTCACCCAGTACTTCCAAAGGAAGTAAAGATTAAGAACAGTTGTTTTCCATGGCCTTAAGAAAGTTCTATATACCCTAAACTCTTAAATCTGGATCGTTCATTTAACTACGTTGCCATGGGATTATCCTGACAAGTTTGATACAATGAAGCCATTTATCTCACCATAAACAAACAGATCAAGTATGTTTTGCCAGTTTAAAAACACTTTACACAACCTACTGCAATAGCCAGTCTGCCATTAGTGTGTTCCTACTGACAAAAAGTATGCATTCAGAATATATTAGTCATTTCCATCAATAAAATACAATTTCTTTCAAGCCCTGTGTTGTATAACATATACCCTTTTAAAGTTTGAATTTTCAATGTACATTTATTGTCTCAATTTCTGTTTTATTATTTAAAAACTACTCACAGTCAACTAGTTTATTACCAAAATATTCCCCGTTTGCAACACTACGCACAACTTCCTGCCTTTTTACGTATTTTTATTTAACTCTGAAAACTTAGAAAATCATACTAGTAATTACAAGGGGAAGACTGAAACAACAATTTAGTTGTTTGCAAGTAAAAAATTATTTAAAGTAAGAAATGGAGAAATTCAAATTCCATTTGCCTGTAACCCATTTGCCAGCCTGTCAAGGCTTCTCTGTACTCCTTGTCCTGAGTAACAGACTGTGAAGCAAAAGAATGTTGTGGAAAAAAATAAAATGTATAATGTTTTCTGCTCTAACATCACTGAAGCTGGGGGAGAAGGAGAAAAGAGAGCAATTTCCCTGCAGTGTCAAGCTGCTAAGTACCCATAATCACTCCAATAATCTTTGTCACAGTGTGACAAACCCTATGTTTCCACCCCACTGCGTGACTTTTTTTTTCTTCTCTGACAGAACCACAGCAGGTAGTAATTGTGCTACTCAAATGTCAGCCTACACACAATATTGTTCACAAAGCTTAGTTATGAATATTAAAAAGTATGAAAAGGAGTAGATTGTCATATTACATATCTATATTTAGATGATTATGATGTCCTTCATAATCCTTAAATATTTCAGAAACTGTACACAGAACTGAAAATGAGGAGAAGCTTCCAAAGTCTTCTTCTAGTGACTGTTACTGCTAAGGCACACTCTGTTCCTCGAGCAAAGCAGCTTCCTCTAAAACAATTGGAAAATGCAAACAGACATTTTCTTCAATTAGAACATCTGACTCGATACAAGAAGAAAATCAACAACTGACCTTTCTAAATTTAATCATATAGTTAGCAATTAGATTCCAGTAGCAAAAAACGTGTTCACTAAAGGAGTGGGGGGACAGGAATTAAAGGACCTAAACACAGTTTCTGGAAAAGAAGGCAACAAAAGCAAGGAAGGGAGAAAGAAAAGGGAGCAACACTTTGCTGTCTACAGCTTCTATTAAAGCCAATAACACTACAATTGTCTTTCAGACTCTTAGGACACAGCCTCATCATAAAGCAGAAAAGCAGACAGAGCTCAGCACCATGGCAACATTCACTTGCTTAATTACCAGCCCAGAAGGCTTCCAACAAGATCATTGGAAACATGTTTCACAAAAAACAGTTGCTTTCACTTTTCCACAGTAATGTAAAAAATCAGGAAGGCAACAGCAATGGGACAGACACACAAAGAAAGCCAATGCTTTCATTCAGCATCAAGAAGTTTGTAGATGTATTGTGGTTTATTATAAACAAATTATCATGGCAAAATCATCACCAGTAAGGAAGTTTATTAACATACCTTTCAGTCGATGACTTAGAATCTGTTCCAGAATGGCTGCAAAATTATTAAATTCAGGGGAAGTATCATCGATAGTCTCAAAACAGGAACGGTCAATCAGAGTCTTGACTGAAAACCTAGAGCAAAAGTACAGGACCATCATAAATTATATGAATAGCTACTGGTCCTCTATAGTAGGGCAGTAGTTTGTTTAAACCAAAAGAGCAAAGAACCAGAAACCACCTTGATGATTTCAAGTTCAGCCAGAGTAATAGGAACACAAAACATGTTGAGAAATAGCCTGGAAGTACAATCATCCTTGTTGGTCTCAGGCATAAAGCCTTAAAACCTGAAAGAAAACAAAAATTTCCACCCATTCCACATAAAAATGAGCTAATTATTTTCCTCTTCCCTAAGCTATTTTAATGAAGTTGTAGAAAAATGAGCACGCGGAAGCATCCAACATCAGTTTCTCTTTGTAATCCTAAACATACTAATTTCTTGCTTGACATTTCGTCAATGCTTCTTTTATTCCCTAAATTCATGCCCAAGAATCAGAAGTATAAACTTTATTGTATTAAGAGAACACTGTAATTTCATCCTAATGCAAAAATAATCCAGACATATTATAAAACAATGAATTTTTATGCACTGTTAACTCCGTGCATTAACATAGGCTGATTTCCCTGTGAATGGGGGTATTCAGCACCATATATTACTACATTATTATGCTAGAAAAGCTATCAATTTAAATGATCTAACATTTGAAATAGGAAAGGCTGAATCAAGTCACTGTAAAAACACGACAAAATGTAACTAGTCAATCAGGCTGTTCACTGTATTTAGTTACAACTGCATTTACACAATTTTATTCTTATTCAGAAGATAGTTTAAACCTCAAAAAACATGACCAAAAATTATTTTCTTTTGCCTTTATAATTTTAATTATAATTCATTTTTATATTCTTTTCTGCTCCTTGTTCTTCAGTTTTCAGTTTCAAAGCAGATTTCATATGTTCTCAAATTTGAAAATAACACTTATTTTGAAGAATTTATTGTGGGGGGTTTTGTAGCAATCTTATTTGTATTAATAGAGCCATACCAGAGCCTGAGGAGATGGTTGTCAGAAGACCCAAACCTCAACAATACCAGCTTAGGATGTTCTCACTCTGCCTGCTCATCACAGATCCCATACCTGAGCATATTGGCTTCCTCAGTTCTGCCAGTTCTACTTTTTCTGGGGCTCACTATGAACTGTTCTAGATTTTCAGTACTGGAAAGGAGGAGTGAAGTGACTCTTAAATATGGATACATTCATAATAAGTACACATCATTGCATCTCAAACAGTTTTATGGCACAGCTGCAGAAGCAGCATACTACATAGGCATGGGCAGGACGGAAACTCCTTAAACCAACCGTACTAGTTTCAGATGCTCTGTACTATAAAAGTAACTTAACTGCCTCCTTAGTGGAGTCAGCACAGCCTCCTGATGCTCACTTACTAAACGAAACTAATATGCTCAAACTGAATTGACATTTATCTCAAGAGTTTCCACTCAATTTGTTATACTCAGAAAACTTCTGAATAAAGACTCCCTCTTTTACCTTTCCCGCAGGCTTCTATTGTTGTAGTGTTTTTGGCAGGACAGGAATTAGGAGTGAATTAGGGTGGGGGAGGAAGCTTCTCCTGCAGTGCCAAGTTATGACTCAGTTTTGAACTCCTCCACGTTTTTAACCAGTTTTGAGTAAGTGAGAGACATGCATGCCCACCAGTTAATCGCTATTGACTACTCTAATGGCAAAAACTATTGCTTCCTCAAAGCTATACCAGAGCCATGAAATTATCTACAAAAAAAACCTTCTTAATTTTGAAAAATAAATGCATATAGCGATGCCATGACTAAGTCAATATTAACTGTAAGAAGACAACTCCTCTTACACCATGCAGGTCTGAAAAAGAGAAAGTGCAGCATATCACTCACTCAGGGATACATACACAAGATAGACAGTGAATTAGCAGTGTGATGTACTGCACTATATACAGGAATATTATCTTAAAACTCAGAGAAAGGATCAACAACAAACTGCAAAACAAAGTAGAGTACAATATATAGCCGTGTCTATTTTTCCTGTATTCAACGACCTACTTAATAGTTCACTGATTAATACTGTATCAAATACCTATTCAGAAATGGAGATATATTCAAGAAGAAACACTTAAGAGCAATTTCACATACACTTCTAAAAATCAGAGATAAGAAATTTATTTTACATTTTCAATTTTAAAGCATTCTGCAATTCAACTGAAGAAAAAAGATCTAGTTTTTAAGGATACAAAAACTTCTACATGTCTTGGGTCCGATTATAAAAGACAGTCTAAGAGCTCATCATCAATAATGGTGTTCTTTTTAAGTGCTCATATTGCTGCCACCATGTACTTCATGGAAATGTTAATTTTCACCTCTCTACTCTACATTTTCACCAAAAACCTAAGCAACCTTTATAGCTATGTCAAGTTAGGGTAAATTGTCTTTTAGGAGGACTGACAGGGAGTGCAAGTATGTACCCATTACTTCCATAGACCAGGAAGACAATGACACAACCAGGCAAAATGTGATTCACCAGAAATATTTTCTTGAGATTTAAAAAAAAAAACCTCTTAGGCAAATACTTCTGAGTTGTCTTTTTTTCTCCAAATACTACAAAGAGGCAAACATATCTCTAAGTGCAAGTTAAAAGTCGTAAGCATATTTTGCATGTTAGATATTCACACTTCACCATGCTTACCATGCAGATTCAAAAAAAGGATTTAAGGTATGTAGAAGTTTTCCCTTTGAAAAAGGTTACAGTGTAAGCATCGGGTAAGCATTTTCCTCAGTCATCAATGATGCCTAATGTGTTGTTGCCACTGTATGGTCCCCCAGACAAGAAAGTCCATGCTCTTGCCCAGTTATGTGGAACCACATGCCGACTGAAAGTCAAGAAACTAAAGGTCAGGTCTAAAGCACACAAGAGCTATGAAGAAAAAAATGTCCATGTAGGTAGAGCCAGAGCTGTTTCCTTGGTTTCCTTTGTTGCTCCCAGCTTCATAGAATCTAAGATCATTGAGTCCAACTGTTAATCCAATCCAAGTCCACCACTAAACCATGTCCCCAGGTGCCACATACACATCTTTTTGGAACACCTCCAGGGATGGCAATTCCACCACTTCCCTGGGCATTCTGTTCAAATGCCTGACCACCCTTTTAGTGACGAAATCTTTCCTAATATTCAGTCTAAACCTCCCCGGTGCAACAGTCCACCTACACATCAGAGGTTAACAGCGAAACTGCAAAAAAAGAGCATGAGAAAGTAAACTGGCTTGAAAACAAACTAAAAATTTTCTAAAATTAACTTTTTGGTGGACTATAGGAGCAGAGCAGTAATATAGCTCTGATACCTGTTGCTTCAAGACTCTTTAAAAAAGAGGTTTTTTCCAATCATTTTCCACTGTGTTACTGCAACAATAAGGTTTTGTTGGGTTTGAATTTTTTTTAGATATAGTAACTGCCATTGGAGAGATTCCAATATCAGTGTTTCTAAATGACCTTCATTAAACCTGATGGTTTTGGATTCTTACATATTTTTCTCTGTCACGAATCTACTCTTGCTTGAGTCAAAAAAAAGATGTAGAAACAGTAGTATTCTCCAACCTTAAAAAGAACTTCTGAATTATGTAAGATGGAAACACTCTTAAATAAGAAAGACTTAATCTTTTTGGGGTAGGGTCTTGCACTTGTGTAAGATACACAAGAAGGTCTCCCAAATTTCTTGTATAACTCCAGACCAAAGCCGAATCTTTCGTGGATATATCCCGCATGTATAGGCTTATTTCCAAAACAGCAACAAGCCTCTAATCAAAAAGCAAAAAAGTGGAAAATTAGACTGATGTATGAATTTGTCACTTTTCATTGTCAAATTTTGCTCCTCCTTTTAAGTTTTCAAATGAATGAAAGGATTCTGTCAAATTTATTTAGCTTGCAATTTGGGAAATGTCATTAAAATGCCATTTTGAAGAATACAAACTATTAGTATAGAATAATCCCTAAGATTATAAAATAATATTCTTTATGCTAAACATGACATGAAACCAGACAGTTCAATTAAGGGTCAATGTCACTGCAACAGTTCTCATGAATATTAGCAAAATTACTGTTTTAGAAATATATTTCCTGACAGCTGTTTAGTTCTGTGTCAACATTCCGCATCTAACCTATGAACATCACTTCCAAGGCCTTCTTTTTCAGTGGTTCTGTATCCATATGGATCTTTGATCTATGAATCCTATGGAAGACTAGATTAAAACCAGGTGAAAAATCTATAACCACCATAAAATCTTAGCACCAATTATTGGAAAATGAAAGGCATCAAACTCCAGGGAAAACAGGTAAGAAGAGAGACAGAGCTTAGAACATGTATTGCCTACTCAAACAAGAAAATCCTAAGAATTATCCCACTTTAAATCACAGTTGTGCAGTTACACAAACATAACCATGTATTTTCACATGCAACTGGTTTATGGAACTTAGGTATCTATGTCACACCATCATTTCAACTGTAGGACAATGATAAAACAAAAACTAAAATGTAACAGTACAGAATACAGAAGAGCACTGCCTCAAATGGAAGGCAGAAAAAACCAGCAAGTTCTGTAGAATACAATATATTCTTTTTAAAAGAACTGTTTATATCCTGTACGATTGTGTCATTACTTGATAACACTGGTGTTTTCCTGAACACATAGACTGGCAATATCTGCATCTCTGTAACCATAGTGAAACTGAAAACTTTTATTCTTTTATTTGATCTGCTTCAGCAAGTCTGAGAAAAATCTTCTTTTTCTTTGTTTTTGTTGCATATCTTTTTCACACGTAGGAACAGAAGTAAGCACAAAAGCCTGGGAGAAGACAGAATAGTACTAATGCTACTCTGAAATGCAGAATATTGAAGCAAAGGAATATTGAAGCAAATTCCTTGCAGTAGATGAATGATGGAGTCAGTTGTAAAACCTATTATCAATATGCAATAAAAGAAAAAAGAAAAGAAAAAAGGAAAAATATTTTTAAATACTGCTGCAGCGTTAAGTGGTGATGGTATAAAATTATTTAATAGTTGTCCTGGAACTTTATTAAGATTTGTGAGAAGGAAAACTATATCATAACCCACATGGATCTGCTGAAGACCTTTCCCAGATAATATGCAAATTAGTTTGACAACTTCAAAATTAAGCAATTGAAACAAACGAGTGAACGGAGTCATTGCTACCAGCACATGCCCGTATTTAAAAGTTTGCCATGACGTAACGGGTCAGTGCCGCACACCTGGAAAACGCTGCATGAATTCCACAGTGACAGCAGTGGAAACGCTTCCACGGAACGCCGTA
The DNA here is from genome assembly GCF_003984885.1 of Neopelma chrysocephalum. Lineage (NCBI taxonomy): Eukaryota > Metazoa > Chordata > Aves > Passeriformes > Pipridae > Neopelma > Neopelma chrysocephalum. The sequence goes on along the minus strand of NW_020897726.1, from coordinate 5,916 downwards.
CCACCAAGCTTGCATAAGCTCAGCACCAAGATGCTAAAAAAAAACAACAATGTTTGAATACAGTAGCTCTAGTCCGTACTGCAGATCTCCTGATCTAGATTTCGGAGATAAAAATATCCCGGAGCGCAGCCTCCCCGGGATGCTCCTGCGGCACCGGCCCGCTCGCAGGAGCACACGCTCGGCCGCTTCCACAGGGCTCGAAAGCCTTCACGTCCGAGACATCGTATGAAGTCTGAACCCCACAAGCGGCCGGACCGCGGCCATGGAAGGGAAGCGGCCGCTGCTCCAGCTCTGCCCGAGGACGGGCAGCGTCCGATCGGCGCTGCCCACGGCTCAGCCTGCCCTGCCCTGCTCCCGCACACGCCTTGCGCCCGAGAACTCAAGCATGGTGGTCAAAAATAACCTCTCAGTCCCCCGCTCCATGCAACCCCCTCCCACCAAAAAAAATCCCATTTGACGCCCCGAAGCAGCGTCGCTGGTCGGTGAGCTCCTGCCCCTCGCCGCCGCCGGGACACCCTCCCGCAGGAGCTGAGTCAGGATGGATGAATGGACAAATGGATGGATGGATGGATGGATGGAGGAGGCTGCCCTACCCCCGGCCTGCCTCCCCCCGACCGGGCTGCGGCGGGGAGGCCGCCCGCGCTCCCGCCTCCGCCCCACCTGTGCGAGGTGGGGGGCAGGGGGCGGGATGGGCCCCCGGGCAGCGGCGGGAGCGAGTAGGGAAAGGACGATGCCCTCGGGGGGGGTAGGGCCGGGGCTCACCTGCACACCGTGATCAAGTTCCGCCTCTCCACCGCGGCGTTGCGGGACGGGACGCTCTTCCTGCGGGCGGAGACGTTGAGCCCCCCTAAGCCGAGGGACGCCATCTCCGCTGGGCAGGGCAGGTGGAGCCGCCGGGGCTGGCGCGGAGCCTTTGTTCCCAGCCTCTCGCTCTCGAGGATGCTGCGCCCGCCGCCGCACGCGGAAGCCGAGGAGGAGACCCCCGTGCTTCCCCCGCTCCTCCTCCCGCTGGCCGGTCCCGGAGCGCCCGCGGCAGGCAGCGGGCCAGGCGGGCTGCGCGGGGTCCCCGCGGCGAGGGCGGCTCGGCCCCCCCGCGCCGGCAGCCGGGCCGCCACAGCGCCGCAGAGCGCCGGCCCCACCAGCCAATCAGCGCGCGGGGGGGGCGCGCCGCCGCCGCCGGGGGGCGCTGCAGCGGGGAGCGGGAGGGGGCGGGGCCGCCGCACCTGAGGCGGTGGGAGGGCGGGGAGAGCGGCCGTCCTTCGGGAACCTCAGCGAGCCCCTGCAGCCCTCTAAACGTCCGTGAAATCGTGGTCTTCTTCTAATGGTTATCAGTTCTTCCTCCTTATAGCAGGTCGCCGTCTAGGATGTGTGAACTTCCCTGGTTGTAGCTTGAGAACTTAAAGGTGCTGTCAATAATTAATTAGAATCATAGAAGTGCAGAATCATTAAGGTTTAAAAAGACCTCCATCGAGTCCAGCCTTTGACCAAACGCCACCTTGTCAACTAGATTGTAGCACTAAGAGCTTTTTGAAAACTGCAGAGATAGTGACTCCACCATGTCCCTGGGCAGTCCATTCCAATGCCAGACAATGCCTAATGGAATATGTAAGCTTTAGAGGCCATAGTTGTAGGAATATGGGCATGAAATGGGAATGCACTCTGCCACCAAAGTAAAGCTCTGAACAAAGGTATGATTTCTGAGCATGCTTTGAAGAGCTCTGGCTTTGCCTTGGTGTCAAGTTCCACAGAATGGCATGAAGTTCAAGTCATTGGAAGAGAGGATGATACATTTCTGAAGAAAACCTAGCAGTAACCTAATTGCGTTTTGTGGCTGTGAAGGAGTAGATTTGGCGGGATAGCTGGGGAGATGTGAAGCTGTATGGATTAATTTGGTTTGCTTCCTTTATGGGAAGAAGATCTGTTTCTGCTTAAGAAAATAACTTCATTTATTTGCAACAAGGATGAATGGTGAAATAAATTTTGTCACAACTCTTTATTCTACTGCATTATGCACATGGTATTTCTACCAGGTCTATTAAATTCCAACCTATCAATTCCTATTAATAGATATAATATGAAAGTATGAAAAATTCTATTTATTGACATGCAAATCCCCCCTGAATTATGTTTTTTTGGAGAATATTGCCTGTAGATATGAAGCTATTTCTAAGAGATCCTGTCAAATGAGAACCATGTCCAGTTACTGACTGACAGTTTCTTTACATGATAAGGAGTTGTGTTGACATAGGAACTTTCAAAAGTAGATTAGCACGTGGATGACCATTTTTTCAAATGTAGTAACATATAAACTTTTTTTCATCAGAAGATATTTCCTAAACAGATTCAAGTGTTAACACCAAACCTTCCAAGTTCATCATATATTACTTGATGTGCTATATTCTCGCCCCACTTGATATGGAGCTGAATAAGTTTGAACTAATCTTTATGTTCATCGACCTGGATATCAAATGGTAAGTAAACTGTTCTACCTTCCCTAACGTAAAGCTTCATCTTTGCTTGGGTGGATATTTTCCCAAGCATATTATTCAAATTCACTATAAGGTAGTTCATCATTCTGTTCCCTGCCTCTCTTCCTCCCCTGTCCAGAAACATCATAAAAGAAATGGGGGCACAGATAAACCTGAAGGAGGAAGTTCTTCCTACATTGAAATTGAGAGTAACACTTTTTTTTTAATAAATGGCTCTACTAGTACAAGATTGAAACTAGCTGTTGTTTTTTGCTTTTTCTTTCAGACTATCAAGGGGAAATGCGTTACTTGTTGCTTCTCAGAAGTGAAGAGCCTGGCTTCAGGTTTCTTTCTGCTTCTCAGAGTCTTTTTTAAGGCCCATTGTATCCGTAGCTTCTGTTAAGAGATTCGTGCAGCTTGAATGATCTTTCGATTAAGTTCAAGCTGAGGCTGAAGTAGATTTAATCTCTACAGATGAGCAATTTCAGCTGCAAGGTCTGTTGTTCTTGAACTGATGATAAACATACTGGATAATTACTAATGCTTTACCAAAGAAAGCCCTAACAAAAAAACCCAACAAACAACAGGAAAAATATTCTGCATATATCAAAACCAAAAGTATCCTCTCTGTTCTTCTTCTCTGCCTTTTTCCCAGAAACTGCAACTTTTTATTTTTGTACTTCAAAGAGATTTAAGATTAAATCAGGTTTATCTGTTGGACCAAGCTTTAGGTTTCAATGGTAGATTTTAGTCCTCAAGTAAATGGATTTCTTTAGAAATCATTGCTTTCTTTCAAATATAATTTATCTTCTACTACTGCTTTATCCAAGCAGAAAACGTTAAAAAGGTTCCAGAAGACTTCAAAAGAAAAAAAATAATAATTTGAATATCATCAGCTGCCTTGAAAAGCTCAATAAATTTGTCAGGAAATTTACTGTATTAACTCCTGAATTTTTAATGCCTCTCTGTAAGAAAATAGACTCAGGGAAAATCTCATTGCCTTCAACTAGCTAGTGGGAGGATAGAGGAAACAGGCTCTTCTGAGGAGTGCATAGCAAACAGACAAGGGGCAATTGTCATATGCGGCAACAAGGGATAGATGTGAAAAGTCAAACCTTTTATTCCAGTCTTAGTGAGTTTGACTCAGTACAGTTTGTAACTTTAAAACCTCACTTCTGAACAAATTAAATATTTACAAGGTTTAGTTCCACTTGAAACTTACTCTACAAGTTGCGTAGTGAGTCTGGCAGGAAGAGCTAATTTTCTTTATAGTGGCAAGTGTGGTGCTGTGTTTTGGATTACTTACCAAAACAGTGCTGGTAACACACCAATAGTTTAACTGGTGCTGAACAGTGTTTATATAGAGTCAAAGCTATCTCTGCTTCTTGCACTTCCCAGCTAGTGAGGAGGCTGTGGCTGCACAAGAAGCTGTGAGGGAACACTGTTGGATCCCGAATTCATATATCTGCAGAAAGGAATTTGAGCGGTCTCAGCAAAAGGCCTTGGACTACGAGAGCTGGGTAAAAAAAACTCAGTTTAAGAAGCAAATGGGACATCACCCATTTGTGTGGAGTGCCCTGCCCAAGCCAGAGAGACCATATGTTATCAAACATCTGCAGAAGACCTATTGTGTTCTCTCTCTCCCTTTGTGTTCCCTGAATCCTGTAAATTCTGTAAACTTGAATACCTATTTCCCCCCCACGTAATTCCCCTAAGATAAAGTGGGTTTTCCCCTATGATGTAAGTATTAAGATCCCAAAATTTGTAAACCTGGGTTTTCGCCTTTTACCTCATTTCTGTAAAGCCCCCAATTGTAATAAGCCGACCCTCAAATGAATATGCAAACCCCTGCCATGAATATGTAGTAACCCAGACCCATAAAAATACCAGTTTTTCTACGAATAGAGGATTCCAGTTTCTTGCCTCCCTTGGATCGACTTAGCTTTATTGACCTCCACAGAACACAGCCCCCACAGCTGACTCCAACTGACCCAAGGGATGCTCCATACCATATGGCATTGTGTCCAGTGGTAAAAGCTCAGTCAGAAAGGGGAGAAACAGGGACATTTGAGGTTACAGCATTTCTCTTCCCAAGTAACTGTTACGAATGATGAAGCCTCACTTTCCTGGAAATGGCTAAAAATCTGACTATTGATGGGAACTAGTGAATGTATTCCTTATTCTTCTTTGCTTACATGTACTGCTTTGCTTCACTTTTTAAACTGTCTTTAACTCAGCCCGCAATTTTTCTTGCTTTTGACCTTACAATTCTCTCTCCCATGCCACTGGGCAAAAGTAAATGAGTGACTGTGTGGGCCTTAGCTGCTGGCCAGGGTTAATCCACAAGAAGTTAACACTGTATTGTGATTTAGAGTAGGAGAAAATGAACTTGATATGAAGATATCACATAAAACTCCTTCAGTTAGGAGCAAAACACAAATTGATTATTGCATATTTAGTATGAAATGTAATACATTTCACTATTGCACTTTCAGATAATTTTGAGAATACTAGTAATTTGGAGCCCATCTCATGGATTTCAGTCAGTTGCTTAGTTCTGTGTTATATGTAAGAGGCATACATGCTTGCTGTTTTAATAGTTTGTGGTTTGAAATGATTTTGGCTTTTTTTCTTTACTTTGTTGTGCTTTTTTTTATTGGCATATCTGTATATCTATGTATATTTGATTTATCAATATGTTTGTACTGAAACATGGTAGGTATCATTTGAAATTCTGGTTGCATTTTTGCAAATCCTGTTTCCTACATGAATTATCAGAATGGGTAAATTAGCCAGATTATTTGTATTTTGCACTTTGGCATTATTGCTTATCCTTATGTCTTAAAAAATCTGTAAAGGAGCCTTTAAAAGAAATGTTTGAAGGTGTTTTAGAAGATGGAATTCCACCCACCTTCTTTTGTGCCATCCTGCTGATACTTAATTCTGTGGAAGCAGTGAAAGCAATTGAGGAAAGCACAGTACCATATGCCTCTTTAGAGCATACTTGAGTGACAGTCATGAACAGAAGGCGGATAAGAACAAAACCTGGATTTTACAAATGACATCATCATAGTAGAACTGGCCAAAAAAAAAGCCACTGAAATGTGAAGCATGTTTGTGATTTAGGACTGGAAGGGTGTAAATTTCAATCTATGAGTTTTAAAACTTGTTGCAAGTCAGTTTAAGGTTGCTTGCCTGAAATGAGTAGGAAAACAATATTTGAAGGCATCGTGACTTGAACACTGGAAGACAGTTTTTGAAACCTATGCTTGTGAACCATTGTTATGGTTTGGAGCTGGCTCCCTGCCAAGTCTCCAAACCTTACCACAAGAAGTCCCCCCCCACCCCAAACCAAGGGAGAAGAGGGGAAAAAAACCAAAAGAACCGAAAACGAGAGAGAGACAAAGCAATATATATAAATATATTTACACTTATATTTACAGTTATG
>NW_020897725.1:14439007-14485795 GCF_003984885.1 Neopelma chrysocephalum | reverse complement strand
AAAAAATGTTTTTGGTAGCAGAACTTTCCCATTCTTACCAAAAGAACTCTTTAATTCTTCAGGAATTTTAGACTTTTGTCTGGTATTGTTTGAGCAACTGTTTGAGTCTGTTTGTATTTTATTGAGGCCACTTGACCTTTCCCAAGCTATAGAGCTTTGCTCTCTGTTTCTGAAGAGAGTATATAGACCCCAGGAATGGCTGTATCACACTCACAATGAGGCACTTTAATTTAAATAAAAAGAAAAAAAAAACGCTTTAAATTTGAGCATCTTGTTGTGGGATCTGTGTCACACATACAAGGAAAATTCCATTCTTGAGCAAACTTGCTTTTCCTCCTTTTTAAGCGGCCTGGAAGACTTACTCCTGAGCTCACAGCAGTTTTACATCCAGGCAACTTCATTAAAACCTTTGGATCTATTCCTTAATTATTTACCTCCAATTTCACAAGAGGACAATTAGCCCCTCACTTGATTTTTTTGGTTATATTTGGGGTTTGCCTTGTATTTTGTTCCTCTGTGCTAGAAAATGGAATAGCAAAGAGACATAAGAGAATTGTCCATTGGAGAATGTGGCTCTGGAGTTACAGTTCCTCCGAGGGCTTGCATTGGAGTCCTATAAAACCTGATGTAGGCTCACAGCCTACTGGAAAATTTATTTACAGGCATGAATAACATGAACAACAGAATCCACCAAGTCTGAGTTACTCTTCCTTTCCCCTCTTTTCACCTTAAAAAACCAGTTGAATGAGAAAGAATGACAGTGAAGGGAATAAAAATTAAGATGAAATATAAAATTATGCCAGAAAAGTCTCTTTCTGCTCCAATTTGACAGTGTCATTCCTTCAGACCAGACCAGGAGCTCATCACCTATTGATTCAAGGGAAGAGGACAGCTTCTCTTGTGAGGACAGCTCCTCTTGTGAGACATTTTCCTTGGAGATGTCTGTGGTTTCTTCTGCAAGGAGTTGAGCAGTTTCTATCACTCTGACATGGTGGGTCCCTGTTGTAGCAATCTGCTCTGTAACTAACCTGCAGTCCTTTTGTTTCCAATTCACCCCCCTGAGCTGCTCCCAGGCTGGTGGGAGTGCAAGAGACAATTTGATTTCATTGTGGAGGAAGAACATTTACAGGGTTGGGCTTTGTTTGCTTGGAAAAGAGTCACCAGAGGAAGAGAAGACGGGTGATTGATCTGTGTGTATCTATATCTATAGATAGTTCTATATGTATGTAGACCTATATCATAGAATACCAGAAAGGCTTGGATTCATCAACCAGTTCCAACCCCCTGCCATGGGCAGGGACACCTTCCACTATCCCAGGTTGCTCAGAGCCCCATCCAACCTGGCCTTGAACACTTCCAGGGATAGGGCAGCCACAGCTTCTCTGGGCAACCTGTTCTAGTGCCTCATCCTCCTCACAGTAAAGAATTTCTTCCTAATATCTAATCTAAACCTACTCTCTCTCAATTTGAAACCATTCTACATTGTCTCTAATTTTCCCGTTCACTTTGCACTTCCCTCCATGGCAAAGGTTATCTCCAGCTCTCTTCAGTCAGCAAAGTGGGTCATGGACAGTCCTGTGTCTCTCTGTCTGAATTAAGGTTAAAATGAAAGCCTCAGAGAGGGCCTTTTGAACAACCTTATGGCAAGTCCCACTGGACAATGTCAGGGAGAAAAGCTGTCTAACAAAGTGAGCAGAGTCATGCAGTGTCTGACCTTCAGGAGCCAGGTAGTAAATTGAAATAAATGGGGTCCCAGCTCCCGAAGTCACAGTGGTATTTGTCATACTCCAAGAAGCTCACTGGTACCATCTGGAGACTGCTGTGACATCTTGGTTTAGAGTGAAAGATTCTTGATTATGGTTTCTTTGACAATAATATTGAGATGTTTCTGCTGAGATTGAGGCAAACAGACAGAGAGGGTGTGTGGAAGCAGTTTTAAGGAGAACTTGTCTAAGGCATTGTTTAGGTTTGAGAGCTTCATTCTCCTCTCCAAAAACCAACCATTTGAGGCTTTGTCTGGGGGACCATAATGCCTAAAACATCTTGTCTCCATTGCCCATATTGAGCTCCAAGCTGGGTTCCTGAACTTTGAACACACAAATTGTTTCAGTGCCTGAGATTATCACACGTGCATTCCCTGTGGCCCAGGCAGTGATGATTTTTAGGATGCAACATTCCCTGTGTCTTTCTCCCGTGTCAGGTATCAGGTGTGGCAGGAATCTGGCCCTGAGGTTCCCAGATGTTCTGCCATCCCTCTGTCCCACTGCATGGGTAACCCCAGGAAAAGGAGCCAGCAGCTGAGAGAGGCACTGCAGCAGGGCTTCATCCCTGCTGTGGTTGAAATCCTGCTGTTCTCAACTTCTCAGCCTCCTGAGTGAAGATTCCCCAAACTCTGACTGGGAAGAGGTGAGGGGCAGGGCAGGGAAGGGAGAATATGTAGGCAAGGGTTGGGACCCACAAGTTTAATGTTACTCTCACTCTTTTATCTGCTGTCAGTAGAAATGTGGCCTGTCTGGTGTGAGATGCTGCCTTTTCACATGTCCCGGGAAAAACTGACTTTCTATTGATCGATACAAAATTGTTTTCCATATTGCTGAGTTCCCCTTTAACTAATTGCAGATCATCCACATATGTTGGGAAATACAGTCACAGCTGATAGAAACTAAAGATTTATGTTAATTCTGCTGACTGAGAGGCAAGGACAGCTTGTTAACGAGTGACTAATTGAGATGTGAGTTTATAATTCCTTGGCTGAACTTTCTCAGATTGCCAGCCATTTCTCCATTTCCTTTGGGGAGACCAGACGTCAGAATGCATGTGGCAAGTTTTCTGCAGCCATTAAAGCAACTGGGTTCAAATATCTGAAAAACGAAAATACAAACACACAAGAGATAAGAGCGCTAAATTATAAATAATTAGCTGAGAGCAACCACTCCAGCATCTGAGTGCTTGAATTTCCATGTGCCACAAAATTCACAGGTTCCATCCTTTGCTCCTGGTGACAGCATGTGAAAGTCTGAGCAATAATAATTTTGGAAAAGAGCAGTTAAAGGTCATATCATTGGCCCTGTGTGAGAGCAGAGAGGGTAGAGTTAAGGCCATCTGTGGCAGCTTAGCTAGAAATACAAGTATCATTCATGTATTTGATGTATCTCCTAATTACTGGCATGGGAAGAAAACATAAATTAGTGATGTTTGTGACTCTCCAGCACTAATGGTTTCAGTTTCTGACTCTGTAACAGACTTATGAATGCCCTTGTTTACATCATTTAGACGAGGACATTTCTGACTAAATATAGAAGTCTACACCTCACTTACCTGCACAGGATCCCTTTGCAGACAAGGAACAGGGGAGCACAGTGGGAAATGCTTTTTCATAGAATCATAGAATGGATTGGGTTGGAAGAGACCTTAAAGATCATCTAGTTTGAACCCCCTGTCATGGGCAAAGACACCTTCCACCAGACCAGGTTACTCAAAGCCCCATCCAGCCTGGCCTTGAACACTTCCAGGGACAGAGCATCCTCAGCTACTCTGGGAAACCCATGCCAGTGCCTCACCAGCCTCAGAGTAAAACATTTCTTCTTAATATCTAATGTAAACCTACTCTCAGTTTGAAGCCATTCCCCCTTGTCCTGTCACTACATGCCCTTGTAAATAGTCCCTTTCCATCTTTCTTGTAGGTTCCCTTCAGGTACTGGAAGGCCACAATTAGTTCACCCAGAAACCCTTCTCTTCTCCAGGCTGAACAAAGCCAATTCTCTCAGCCTTCCTTGTAGAAGAAGTGCTCCAGCCCTCTAATCATTTCAGTGGCTTCTTCTGGGCTCTTTCCAATAGGTTGATCTCCTTCCCATGCTGGGGACTCCAAAGCTGGAGGCAGAACTGCAGGTGGGGTATCACCAGAGTGGAGCAGAGGGGCAGAATCCCCCCTCACCTGCTGCCCACAAGGTTTTGGATGCAGCCCAGGACACTGGTGGTTTCTGGGCTGCAAACACACATGACCAGCTCATCTCCAGCCTCTCATCCACCAGCACCTCCAGTTCTTCTCCCCAGGGCTGCTCTTGATCTGTTCATTCCCAGCCTGGATCGATAAAGGGGATTGCCCAGATCCAGGTGCAGCACCTTGCACTTGGTCTTGTTACACCTCACGAGCTTCCCATAGGCCTGCTTCTTCAGCTTGTCCAGGTCCCTTTGGATGGCATCCCATACTTCAGGTGTGTCAACAGCACCACTCAGCCTTTTATCAGGAGTAGATATTTAAAATGGACCAGGTAAATAGTACCTTTCAGCGTCTTTCCCTCACCAGTGATGGGGAAGGCAGTCTGAGAAGCATTTTCACACTGCACACATGTTAAAGTAGATGAGCCAAATCCCCTCCTCCTACATATTCACGCTTGAAGAGAAGGGACAATTGGTCCTCCACTGTGACAAGCCCACCATGGTTTCCACCGAGACACAACTCTCCCACAGAGCTGGACATTGCCTGTGTTTCAGTGATGAGCCAGCCTTGAGCTGTGGACAACAGGAGGGACTTGGGGAAGACCTTGTCAAAAGAGTAAAAGCTATCCTTGGCCATGGCTGAGGAGTTCCTAGGAAAAATGAGTGACCTTTTACACATGCAGATAGTGATAGGACAAGAGGGAATGGTTTTAAACTAAAAGATGAGAGATTTAGATTGGATATTAGGAAGAAATTCTTTACTGTAAAAGTGGTGAAGCACTGGAACAGGTTGCCCAGAGAAGCTGTGGCTGCCACATCCCTGGAAGTGTTCAAGGCCAGGCTGGATGAGGCTCTGAGAAACCTGGTCTAGTGGAAGGTGTCTCTGCTCATAGCAGGAAACTTGCAACCGGATGATCTTGATGGTCCCTTCACATTCAAACCGTTCTGTGATTCTATGAATCTATGAAAAAATACGCTCAAAGAGGAACACAAACTTCTCTCAAGAGTGCTTGGAGTGCACAGACATCCAAGATTTACAATTCCTACCACACAGTAAAGCTTCTCTTTTAATTGGGACTTAAAGAATCACGTTTATGTTCTCACCATCAATCAAACATGAATCCAAATCTATGCTCAAATGGATTCACCCACCCCCCCAGAGACAGCAAACGGGTACATACCTCAACAGTGAAATGAGGACTGTTGTTCCCATCTACTGCTGGCAGCTGATGTTGGCACTGTATAAAGTGTGAGCAGATTCAGAGGTAGATCCAGAGGGGAAGCCATGAAAGGAGTGACCGAGGATATTTGGTTCATTCAACCTGGAGGAGACTGAGGGGAGACCTCATTGCAGTTACAACTTCCTCATGAAAGGAAGAGGAGGGGCAGGCAATGATCTCTGCTCTGTGGGGACCAGTGACAGCACCTGAGGGAATGTCCTGAAGTGAACTCAGGGTGGGTTTAGGTTGGATATTAGGTAAAGGTTTTTCACCCAGAGGGTGTTTGGGCACTGGAACAGGCTCCCCAGGTAAGTGGACATGGCCTCAAGCCTGACAGAACTCAAGAAGTGTTTGTACAGTGCTCTCAGGCACATGGTATGATTCTTGGGGATGGTCCTGTGCAGGGCCAGGAGTTGCACTTTGGTGATTCTTGTGGATCCCTTCCAACTCAGGATATTCTATTCTATTCTATTCTATTCTATTCTATTCAGTCCAAGTTTTGAACACTTTGCAAATCAAGCAAAACTCACGTGGTAGGCAGTGTGTGGACATCCCCAAAAGTCCCTTACCCACTGCCACAGGAACCTTCTGGTCATGTGGTGAAACATCTCCTCCTGACTTATCCAGACCTTCAGCAATCATCATCCTGGTGTAGTATCAATGCTCACAAATAAAACTCTCAAATGATTGGAAGTTGGAGAATGTCACGCCCAGCCACAAAAAGGGATGGAAGGAGGACCCAGGAAACTACAGGCCTGTCAACCTGACCTTGGTGCCTGGCAAGGTTAAGGAACAGATTATCCTGAGTGCAATCACACGGCACCTACAGGATGGACAAGAGATCAGACCCAGCCAGCACGGGTTTAGGAACGGCAGGTCCTGTCTGACCAACCTGATCTCCTTTTATGACCAGGTGACCCACCTGGTGGATGAGGGGAAGGCTGTGGATGTGTCTACCTGGACTTTAGCAAAACCTTTGACACTGTGTCCCACAGCATACTCCTGAAAAAGCTGCAGCCCATGGCTTGAACAGGGGCACTCTGTGCTGGGTTAGGAACTGGCTGGATGGCCGGGCCCAGAGAGTGGTGAGGAACGGGGCTGCATCTAGTTGGCGGCCGGTCACCAGTGGTGTCCCCCAGGGATCAGTGTTGGGCCCAGTTCTGTTTAATATCTTTATTGATGATTTAGATGAGGGCACTGAGTCCACCATCAGCAAATTTGCAGATGACACTAAGTTGGGGGGGGAGTGTCGATCAGCTGGAAGGCAGGAAGGCTCTGCAGAGGGACCTGGACAGGCTGGAGAGTTGGGCTGATTCCAACGGGATGAGGTTCAACCAGGCCAAGTGCCGGGTCCTGCACTTTGGCCACAACAACCCCCTGCAGCGCTACAGGCTGGGGACAGAGTGGCTGGAGAGCAGCCAGGCAGGAAGGGACCTGGGAGTTTGGATTGACAGGAGGCTGAACAGGAGCCAGCAGTGTGCCCAGGTGGGCAAGAAGGCCAATGAATCCTGGCCTGGATCAGGAACAGTGTGGCCAACAGGTCCAGGGAAGTGATTCTTCCCCTGTACTCAGCGCTGGTGAGGCCACACCTCGAGTGCTGTGTCCAGTTCTGGGCCCCTCAGTTCAGGAAAGACATTGAGGGGCTGGAGCAGCTCCAGAGAAGAGCAACAAGGCTGGTGAAGGGACTGGAGCACAAATCCTATGAGAAGAGGCTGAGGGAGCTGGGGTTGTTCAGCCTGGAGAAGAGGAGGCTCAGGGGAAACCTCATCACTCTCTACAACTACCTGAAAGGAGGCTGTAACCAACTGGAGGTTCGTCTCTTCTCCCAGGCAGCTATCAGCAAGACAAGAGATTTTGAGCTGTGTCAGGGGAGGTTTACATTAGATATTAGGAAGAAATTTTTTACAGAGAGGGTAATCAGACATTGGAATGGGCTGCCCAGGGAAGTGGTGGATTCACCACCCCTGGAGGTGTTTAAGATGAGACTGGATGTGGTCTGGTAAACCACAGTGGTAGTGGATCAAGGGTTGGACTTGATTATCTCAGAGGTCCCTTCCAACTGGGCTGATTCTATGATTCTATGATTCTTCAGCCATGGCAAGGGGAATGTAAAGGAGGGGACTACCCACCCGAAAAGCAACATCATTTTTGCACTTCAAGAACGTGTTCTGCTGACTGGGACTCCTAATGCAAAAAAGTAGAAGTAACAAATTCAGGTGACAGGTCAGCTCTCAAAGGCGTGGATCGAGTCCCTCATCAATCATCCCATATTTCCATATTTCTGTCAGTTCATGGCATCACCAGTCATTTAAAAGTATTCATAAATGTCACTAATGGATTATCACTGCATCCAGGAAAAAAAAAAGCTACATTTACTTATGCGTGGAATGTCGATTAAATTGAGATGGATATTGAAATTAATAAGTACCCAGTAAAATATAAAGCGCACAATTGATTTTAGATCCTCTGTTATATGCACAGCATGTAATTACCAGTAGTAAATCTGAAATGAAAATATAGAAGCTTATGAGATGCTTCAGTGCAGTTGTTCATTTAGATCCACATAAATTCAGGGGACACACATTAGAAGTGCCAGCACTAACATGAAAGGACTAAGCTATAACTACAACCTTCATGGAAGGAAAACAATAAAAATCCTTCTACAGAAGGAGAAGAGAAAAAAAATATATAAGTCTCGTCAGAGAAGCTTACTGTCGTGTTGATTCTTCCATGGTGGGGGTAAAAATGAATAAATAAGTAACCCATCTGGCAGGAAACAAAACAAAAATGCCAGGAGTTTCAAAGTTTATGTTTTCTTCATTTTCAACAAATAAGGGAAATTGGAACACGGTAGGGCATCTAGAACAACTAACAGCCAAATTTTTCAGACACTTTTTACTGCAAATGATAATTTTGTAATGCAGTTTAATATGCGTTTTGCTTGCTTGTAATAGGAGTCTTCAGAGACTCATACAAAGCTTCATTTTGTTCTGCTCTGGGTCCATTTTTTTCCTGTGCTTGTCACCCCAATATCTGAATTCCTGACACATTGAGATTTCACTCACATTCTACACCATTTTTGTAGGCAAACCCTTCAGTCTCATAGTCTATTTTTCTAAAGACAACATGGGCTTCTATCAGTGATCTTTAATTTTGGTTACTGTGGACTATTACTCTTTTCAACTACCAAAAGAACCATAATATATTGGGATGATCTGTGTTGCATAAGAACAGCCTGTCCACAATATTCTTATTATATCCAATATATATATAGTTATATATTGGATTATATCATCCATTATGGATCAGTCTATAAAGAAAACAGAAATATTTGCAATCCTAGATGTTAATAAAGGTCATCTTCAGAGATCTTAGGGTGCTACAAATTTATGCCAAAATCAGGTGAGACTTTGCTGGCATCCCTACCCGCACAAGGCAGGGAGACACATTTCACTTACTGAGGTCTTCAAACCACAGGCTGGTGAAAATCTTCAGCAAACTTGGTCTAAAACAGTTGCCACACAGTGGAGGAGTTTGGCTTTGGATCCAGATCCAAAAGACACTGTGACCTGCCCAGATCTAACAGATGGAATTCGATGGCCTTAAACACATATGTGTAGTGTCACTGTAGATGCTGTAAGGGATTAATTCCTCTTTCCACCTGTCATTCCAGAAAACCACATCTCTCACATGTCCTGTGACATACCTGGTCAGTCCATCAAAGTGTCTTAAACAGCTGAGCCTATCTAATGCATAGGGTTTAACATTAGGATGGATCCTCCAAAGGGCCTCAAATTATAACAGAATCCTAGATTTAGGCTATTAATTGCTGTCCTATCTGTACATCCATATCCTCTGCTTGCATAGAGGTATCACTTCTTTCCTCTGGCAAGGCTGGGAAAAAAATTGTGTCCAAGAGCTCTTGAGTCATTTGGATGTAAGTCTTCATCCAACAGTGGGTCTTAACAGTAGGCATTAGCTGAGGAAATAATTCCTGTTCTTTTGGCTGTGTTTAACGGGAGAGGGTACACAGAGCATATCTAATGGCATTTGGCTGACACACTACACAGCTGAGGTTGTCTCACAGAAAGAGACTTTCTCTCACTGGTTTCAGGTTTAGAGCAAACACACTGACTTGGAGTGGGTTATTCATCCGAGAAGATAAAAGGAAATAAAATTTCCAAGAATCACAGTAACTCCAGTGTTTAAATGGGAACTTGGACTCTGTATCTAAATTTCATGGGCAGATAATTCAGAGACTTTAAAATATGAATAATAGGCTTGATGTCTATGAATGCAGACTTCTGAATATTTTTAATAAGCTCTGGCCACAGACATTTTACAATCTAAAGAAATATAAAGCAAGCAACAAGAATCAACTATTCTTTATAAAGCTAATATATTTCTCACTCACTCCAAAATTATCTTTGTGGATGGCTGATCTCTGAGTGGTGATAAGCAGATTTGTCAGAAGAGAGTTTAAGGTGTATATATAAAATTTTCTTTAATCCTCCTGAGCAAACCGTAGTCACTCAACCCTTATATTTGCAAAAGGAGTTAGTAATACAGTCTTAGAAGGGAGTTATTTGTTAAGAGGGTCCCATCAGCTTTGAAGCACATGAGCAGAGTCACTGAGTTCACAAGGAGTCTTGATTAGAGCCTGTCTGTTCTTTGTATGTTGAAATATTGCCCAGAACAGTTGAGTCCCAAATTGAACTAAATTACTAAAACCAGCACTATACACAATGATTATGATGGCAATAAGAAGGTCATCTGTATTCCATGTAGGACGGGTTGTTTTTTGTTTTTTAAGTAAATATCCTTAATTACCCACATTTATTGCACCTTCCTGACTTTTCCACATAATGTGCAGAAAAACATCACTGTGGACCACCATCATAATCAGTATGAGCAACTTGTCATGAGAAAAGTGAAAATAAGGAAACCTGTCTTTTTAATGTATGTGTTGATCATTTGTCCTGGCTGGAGTTCAGCCAATATTCCAGGGAAAACATCCTTTTGGATATCTCTTCTCTACCAAGCTTTTAGGAATCACACCACCCTAATTACCCCTGAAATCTCTATACCTGGCTCAAATTTGGTTGAAATTCACCAACATTTTTAAAAGGTGTTCAGTGGGACAAGACAGTGAACCTGAGTGAAAAAGGACAACATCAAAATTAATCTTGTGTGACACCTCCACTGTTCAGCTGTTTCAGTAAAATTTTAGTCTCATTTATTCCCACTGGAAATGGGTCTTCCCAGGTATTACAAAAATTTAAGGATATTAGGACAGGTGGGGAAGCAAATCTTCCTTACTACTCACAGAGAACAAGAGGATTTAATATTTTATTTCCACAATTTTTATCCAGTATTTTCACTAGATCCTCTGTAGGATAAATATAAATTCAATCCTGAAATCAATGATCTCAGAAGATGGGCAGCTGAATGAATCAGTATGTGGATAAAAAACACATTATCACCATCCCCTTAATGGTAACAGAGCTCCCACCTTCCAAATCCCAACCCTACAACCGTCTCATTTCATATTCTGTCCTTCTATAAAAACACACTTCTGTGCATATTCAGCTATTCCCTCTACATCTCTTTGTGTGTTCTGTCTCAGTCTTTTTTTTTATTTTCTCTATTTTTTCAGAGCACTGGGGTCAGATAACTTGGACTTGAGGAACTAGTGCATAACAATCCTTTTTATCCTGTTGATTCATTGCAAACCTATGGCACTCAAATTACCTTCTGCCAAGCAGACCTGTGCTTTAGGGGCTGGATTATAAAAGCAGGCAGGTGTATGTCACCAGCATCCCCACTGGTTTGCAAATTGGTCCCCAAGAGACACCTTGGCAAATATTCCCACAGCATCCAGAGCTCTGCATAATAGAAGCTGAAACAACTAAAAAGGAAATGCTGCTTTCTATATACTGCATTTGTTTTACTTGAAGTCTGTCAGATATAAAGCCAGAGGCATGATAACGGTTAATGTATTCTCCACCTGAGAGCAAGGCACCACCTTCCATGAATCTAAAAGAGTGGAATTATGATCCTGAGAGGATTACAAAGTGTATCAACTTCTTTTGCCCAGGGTAGTGGATTTTTCCAGACCAATTCAGTGTAATTTCATAAGGATTTGCTGGTTTAAACCAGAAAAAGTACAAAAGAGAAAAAGACTGGGGTGGGCACTGGCCAAGAATGACTCTGAAAAGGACTGACAGTTTTTGCATGGTTTCTTGAGGAAGCAAAGGTTATGTTGCCATGCTCTGTGAGTGAGTGAGTGTGTGTGTGTGTGTGTGTATGCTGGTCTTTCCCAGTTTTGGATAGAATCAATCCAATTTGATACAGAAGAAGAGATCTCAGATATCAAGTTGTCAGAAGTTTAATGGAAACCAAGATCTGCAATCTGAGCTCATCACCTCTCAGACACTTGGAAGTCTGTACAAGAAAGAGCTGTTATAAAAGTCCCTAAAGCTTCAGAGCTTGTAACTTTGTGATAAACATCTGAGAACACAAACAGAACCTCCTGAGCAGATCATGGAAATCAGTGTTTCTGTATTTCCACCACTCAGGGCATGATTTGCTTTAAGGACGTCACAGCAAGTCACAAGGAGCATGAAAGCTCTTTACCTGCAGAGTCATGCACCACAATGAAGCCATAATATGTGCAATAAGCTTGTTAGTACAATATCAGATGATGAGTGAGGCTCCTGCTGTACAAAACATTCTTAGCTTGGCAGGTTTACAGTCCAAATAGTAGAAAAGAGGTGGAGAGAGGAGCCTGAGGCATAAAGGTGAAAAGAAATGAGCAACACACCGTGTTCTCAAGCAGTGATATAGTCAGGACCAAAAATCATGCCCTCTGAAAAAAAAAAGTCAAAACAAAACAAACAAACAAACAAAAAATAGCGGTGCCCTAGAAACTGCACCAACCTGTATCCTACTCCAGTCTCCTGCAAATCAATTTTGCACTGTCAGTCAATGGCCAATGAGTTACCAAGGCCAATAAACCTGTGCTGAAACACTGAATGCATTTGAAGTCTATGGCAGAAGTCACCTTATCTAACTTTAGATGACTTCAGGGTGAACTTCTTAGTAAGTCACCCTGGGCTTCCTTGGAAGCAATTAAGATCAAGTAAATCAGGTGGAGGAGTTTCAGAGCGTAAATTGTGCCCACCTATTTCAGAGTGAGATGAAACACAACTGAAAATCCACTGCAGAAAGCAACGTAACCAAGTTAATCCCACTCCTGCATCCCACGTGCCAACAGATCAGCAAACAGGTCCAAGAGCAGGTTTACCTGGGGTGCAGGTGGGGCGTGTGAGCAAAGGCAGGTGTGTCCAGGCCGGAGCCTCCTCCTGTGCTAATACAGACTGGAGCAGCAGAAGTGTCCAGGTGAGGAGCAACTGCTGTGTGCACACACACCCAAATATTACAGCAGGTCTCTCCTTGGCCTCAGCCTGCCAAGAATCACCTGTCTGTTCCTGAAGGACATGTGGAGCTACAGACACCTACAAGATAACGAAACAACTCCTTTTGTTTGCCTGTCAGGCTCTTCCTGACAAGACCTGGCTTGAAGTGCTCTTTGTGTCAGTTCTGAAGGCACAAGTTCTTCTCCATGTTACCACATCCCTGAGCTGCCTCCCTGGCTGTTTTATAGCAGCCTGAAGAGTTTTCTTAGGTTTTCTCTCATTCTCTTTGTCAATCAATACCAGAAAGGTATTTAGCCACTTCAGCAAAGCAATCTATTATGTGAAGCACCCTCCTGGCAGGAAAAAACATTACATTTATTTTTCTAATGCAGTTGAGTAGACATTAATATCTGTAATTACTACTTAAATGCAGACTGACTGATTCCTCTGTGTTCAGACCATCTGCAGACTGCTCTGAAAATCACAGTCTTGAAATAACGCTGACTTTATCCTGTCTTTTTCTATCAAAACATGGTTCTGGGCATGGATCCTACTCTTACATGAAGCTGATTAAGGGCACGTATTTGTGAAGGTGAGGAAATTTTTGTCATAGTCACCATAGCGTCTGAATAGTGTGGGGGGAATGGCTTTAAACTGAGAGCAGCTTTAAAATGGATATTAGAAAGAAATTCTTTATTGTGAGACATGTCCATGGCTTCATATACATTTCTGAAAATCTGAATTTATGAGAATTGTTAACAGTAGTGTAAACATGGGGAAAAGCTGCTTCTGTACGTTAGATTCTCCATTATATCAGAACTGAAGATGTTGAACACATGGTTCTTTGCTTCTTTCTTTCAGCAACCAGAGATTTGAAAAGAGAATAATAAAGCAAGCATTAGTCATTAGTAACTTTCACGGAGAAACCCAAATATCTCACACCAAAAAGAATTAAATCTCTCTATTTTAGTCCTCCACATAAACTGTTGTGGAAATATGACTCAGCTCTACTGTTTAAGGATGGAAAATGGAATGGTTCCGTCTCTGTGCTCTCTGCTCTCTCACCTACAGATCCAAAGCCATCATGGTCTGCCATATGCTGTGATGGAGGGACAGCCCACCTGCAGCACAGGTGAGCTGCACATGCACACAGTATCTTGAAGAGAAAATATCCCCACACCGGATGTGTCTCCTGGAGCAGATAAATGCTCCATGGCTCTTTGGCTGACTCCACAAGCTTTGCATATCTTGTCCATTGCCTCCATTTTCACTCTATATTTTGTATATCATCCCATGCTTTGCATTGGCTGCAAAGTAGGAAATAGTTTGCCTTGAACTCTGCCCTCAAGTTCTTTCTTTCTCTTTGAAAACATCCTTTTAAACCAAACTCTTCAAACCAACCTTCTGGCTTTTCTCAGAGCAGAAGTTCCACCTATCTGTTTTCTGGTTAACTGTTCCATTATTACCCTGTTTCCCATGAAAATGAAGCCTGGGTGGTCTCACATTGTGAGTGTCTTTATGTGCACCACCAATAATTTCTGACCTCATTAAACAAAATGATAGAAAAGCCTGAAGCCTCATAGATAATTACATTTCATGAAGGCAGAAGACAAATCTTACAGGCATTGCCACTGCAGGAAAATAAACAAGTATAAATCTTGGCATACACAGGAAAATCCACATGGGAGAGAGCCTTTTACAGGACCCCCAAGCACAAGAAAATATTCGTAGTTTAAACCTTGCTTAAAGCCAAAGCCAATCTACCACAAGACACACATTCACAGGCAAAGTAATTTAATTTATTCCCAAAGTCCTGAAGTAAATATTGGGTTCATTCTGTGTAATATCTTAATTAGGTTTGTATGTGAGCTAAAAGGCAGTAAAAAAGCTTGGGACAATAGATGCAGTATTAAGTTTTTATAGATTATTTAATTCTGAAACTAGAAAGTATTTATAATTTCTTGGTAGTTGTTTGCTTGTCTGTGTGAATCCAAATTCACACAGTGACTCTTTTTCTAAGAAGTTTGTTCCAGACATTAATTTTTCTGAAAACATTGCTGTCCAGTTTGCAACCTCCTGTTGCATTCTGCTCCTTTCTTGACCGTTTTCTTCCTACTCTTCCCATCTTCTGTAAGACTGTTATAGGACTGCAGGTTGCCCAGAGAAGCTGTGGATTCACCACCCCTGGAAGTGTTCAAGGTCAGGTTGGACGGGGCTTGGAGCAACCTGGGATAGTGGAAGGTGTCCCTGCCCATGGCAGGGGGTTGGAACGAGATGATCTTGAAGGTCCCTTCCAACTCAAACCTTTCTGTAATTCTGTGACTGTCAGTGCAAGTTGAGACTGGAGCCAGGTGTCTGAGAGGGCTGTGGAATCTCCACCATCTGAGATTTTAGAGAAAGTGTGAGATAATTGAGAAGGTGATATTTGATTGATCATGTTTTGGGTCAGAGGATTTAAGACAAATAAATTGCCAGCCTTATTTTCCACTACTCTGACATGATCTGATTCTGTTATTTGTCTCCACTCCCCTTTGTTCTGATAAACACTCTGTTCAGATCACTCTACAAATTTCTTTCATTTCCAGGTCTTCCTGAAACAACTATTGAGCTCCAAGCACACTTTTATTTT
The DNA here is from genome assembly GCF_003984885.1 of Neopelma chrysocephalum. NCBI lineage: Eukaryota > Metazoa > Chordata > Aves > Passeriformes > Pipridae > Neopelma > Neopelma chrysocephalum. Next base: position 14,470,589 of record NW_020897725.1, on the reverse strand, counting down.
TATGCTGGTCATAATAACAGACAGTGCTGGTGACTTGGTGGGATGTCACATGGTATCTCCTGTCTGCCTGGTTTCTCCTGTTACCATCTAAGGTCAGTTGGCTTATTTTTAATCAATATGAAGGAAACATCACAAAGCTTAATTTTGCTGACTGAAATTCAATTCTTTAGAGAAAACAAGCCAAAAAATGAAAACAAGAAGGAGAAGGAGGTCCCAGCTACGTTTTATTATCAGCATATTGTACCATCCATTATACAAAGAGAATTTCATCCCACTGTTGAGCGTTTCCAATGACCCCCAACAGCTCTAGTTATTCACTTACCTTTAAAACTAACAAGATTCATGTACTCAGGTCTTAGCCAGAGGTTTAAAGATTTCTACCACTCACCCCTTACGGCCTCCATAAAGACATCTGTTAAATCTCTCCTTGGTCATGCTCTCCTTCTAACTCTATTTTTAGCCAGGACTCTCTTTCCATTTGGCAGTAGTATGGCAGGAAAGAAAATTGCACTAAATTCTCATTGAAGACTCCATATGAGCTCACCTCTTGCTTAGGAAGTTGGAAATTACTGGAAAGTGAGTTTTCTCAGGAAGTCTCACTGCACATTTTTCTGGTGGTTTAACTTTCCTGGTTCCTGTCCCTGTGGTGTCAGAACAAGGGGCTGGACAGGCCCACGGTGTATTGATGATAATTGTATTTAATTTCTGTGTCACCTGAGGCTTTCTGAGGTGTGTTCCTGGTGGAAGAAAGCCTTGGTAAGTCCCAGACCTTCCCCAATGCTTTTTCCCACTGCTTGGTGCAGCAAGGCAGTCTCCAAGGTGAACAATGGAAAAGCAAGGCTTGCTGTGCTATTACCTGTGGCAAAGAGACAGAAATTCCTGAACGATGTTTTCTCCCACTTTCCTACCCATGCAGTAGTTCCCATCACTAATTTTTTTTTTAGCTTGCGCTGTTGTTACCTATAAATGATCAGCCAGTCTCTTCGACACAGTGCAAATCGCTGCATTTTTTTCCATTCATTTTCTTTGATTCGGTTTCTCTTGCTCAATTTAGGGATCAGCTATTCTTTCTCCTGTGAGGATTTGCTTTTCTCATCTACAAACAACTGGCTTTATTTATGTGGTGGTGTCAGAAGGTTCACAAACACAGTGCTTGTTAAGATTTGTGTTTGTGTGTATGTGTGTTCCTTATTTTCTTTTGGTTTTGATGATAACTAAGATTATTAAAGGTGCTCCCCTGGCTGAGGTCTCTAATCTGGTACGGACTAGTTCAAAGGGAACAACAAACTGCAAAGAACAAGATAAACTGTGCACACCCCAACTTACAGTGACCTTTCTTTCTTCTGCAAAAACTACTAGTTTAAGAAAAATCTCCACAGTCATAAATCACCATCACTCACTGCTGTTTGGAAGGAGCTGGATGAGTTTGGTATATTTATCATGGTTTAAGGAATTTTGACATGTTGTCCTCCTCTGAATGTTAAAGTTCTTTTCTTTGTGGTTGTTTCCTTCTGCCACACACACACACATTGCAGGAGGCTGCTCAGAAAAGTGACAGTATCAATTGTCTTTGCACATCCAGGGGGGAGAGAAGGCACATTGTCCACGCTCCTTGAAGATGAAAACACTGGAGGAATTTGACCTTAACTGAAGGAGCTTCCATGGAAGATTAGAAAAATAACAATTCCCTAAAGAGATGCCAGATCATAATTATCATTGATGGCAACCAACCTCCTGCGTCATTTGAGGCACCTCACAGCAAAAAATGTTATCTTTTGACAGAGCTGTTGGCATGTGGGAAAAAGTTAAGATTTTACCCATTATTTTCTAGATTTTTTTTTTTTGCAGGCTGAGAGTTACTTCGCTTTACTGAAAGTAAATAACCCACTGAAGACAAGCAGGTGATCCAAGAGTAAGGAAAATGTTCATATACTATGTAACGATATGTGGATAGTAGGATTATAGGTTGGACTCAATGATCACAGAGGTCTTTTCCAACCTAGTTGATTCTGTGATTTTGTGTGATTTATAACTAGAAGAGATTAAAAAGTTGGATTTCCATAGTACTGAACATTTTTTATGGGGTTTTTTTCTGCCTCAGTGTGGGACTTGGAACATAAGCAATATTTGTTTAAAAATGGAAATTTTGAAAAGTGCAATTCATAACTGCTCATTTGAATTTTTTTTTATAAAAGAAAAAATCCCCACTCTCAGTTATAAGCATTTTGCTTAGACTTTTATTTATTAAATTGAAACCAAATATTTATAACTACTTTGATTTGACCTGAACCTATTTGCAACCTTCTTCTGTTAAACTGACTGGTAGATCATGATTTCCTGTCACTAAAAGTCTTTATGGAGTATTACATTTCAGCTCTAGCAGCCATATAAAAATTTCTCTGGGAGCAGAGAGAAAAATATGTCTTTATTGTTCTCCAGAGTCATCCTGCAGACCATGTTTTGAGTGTGGATCTCACAGCTCTGGCAGTCAGGCTGATTTTAAACTATTTCAGCTGGTGCAAGGAGAGCAGTAATATAGACTGGGATGTTGGATGTTCTCCAATTCCAGGATTAGAATAAGGAATTAATGGATTTCCTCTTGTCTGTTCTGTGCTATAAAACTGTAGACATACACATTTAAACTGACAAATCTGACAAATCCAAATTTAGGTGTCTATATGTATGCAAGATGCTCAGTTTAATAGCCTGCCTGCAGGTGTATGAAACATGGAATCCTAAAATGGATGGGTGGGAAGGAACCTTCAAGATCATCCAGTTCCAATGCCCCACCATGGGCAGGAACAACTTCCACTAGACCAAGTTGCTTCAAGCCCTGTCCAACCTGGCCTTGGACACTTCCAGGGATGGGGAATCCACAGCTTCTCTGGGCAAATGAAGACATTGAGCTATTCTCAACAAGCCTTCCTGGATTCCAAATGTTGTTGCAGAAGGACATGGTTGTCTCGGCAGACCAAGCAGGACTATATGGATGCTTTTGCCACTCTTTGAGAACTCTTCTGATGCCTCTCTGTATGCAACAGGGTTAAGTGTCTGAACTCCTGATGTAGTCAACAAAGGTCTGACCAACAACAGAGGTTGGTTTCAGTAGCCTGAAAAATAGAGGGATGATCTTACAGCTCCTACATTCAAACTGAAAGAGGACAGTTCTAGTCCAGGCCAGCAGCTGAGGTACAGGCAGGCTGTCCTACAGCATCTCATGTGCTGGATGCTACTGTTCAGGCAACTCAAGAAAACCTTATCTTCCCTGACTGCTGTGGGACCTTAGTGCACAGAGGCACTTAATTGTTTCAATTTCGAACTAAATCCCACATCAAGGCTGACTTTGATTGCTCCAGCAGAGCATCCAGTGCCATGACACAGACTGCCCAAAGTGGGGAAAAGGCAGGAGACCTCTGTGTGGAGCTTTTATAACTCAAGGAGATCTACCCAGCACAGTCAAAAGTGTTTAAGGCAAGTCTACATTTGGTCAGATGAACTGAGACATAAATACCTCTGACTCAAGTGGAAGGTGTCCTTGCCCATGGTGGGGGGATGGAACTGGATGATCTCTAAGCCCCCTTTCAACACAAACCATTCTATGATTCCATGATTCTATGACCCCACTGCCAAGAGTTCTGTTGCCCAGAACAGCATCGGCTCAAATACCTGAGTCCCATATAAAAGAACCCCACTCTGGACAGCTCAAGCTGGGGAAGTTCAGTCACATTCCCAGTACATGCTTCAAGACATCAAAAATTAGTGAAGTGACCCCTGGTGCCTCCAGGAGAAAGAGCTTCATTTGTTTCAAAAACATCTGGGAATTAAGAAAAATGTAAATTCCAGTAAGGTTTCTTGGTATGGAGACAAGTGTTCAAAATGAAATATGAACAACTTTTCTACTCTTGCTTGTTGTCTGCATTCTATTGTCACTATAGCACAGAAAAAGGCAAGGCAAATTCATTTAACTAGAAAAAAAATCCTCTCTTTTACTAGGGAATACTTGTTTTCGAGGATTAGCTATATTTTATCAGTTCTCAGCATCCAAACTAATTATGTTCCTCTGTTGAAATAGCTTATTACATCCTCCTAGACCTGTCCCCTTGGAAAAAACAAACTCATTTCTATGGAAAACAGAGAACATCAGTTTTTCAGCCTTGCTTGGAATTATTCTCTTCACATCACAATTTTGGTGCAAAGGTATGGATGAAGTTTGATATTTGGCTGAAATATTAACAATGCAGACGTGTGGCTGCTTGGCTGAGCACAGGCTCTTCAGGAGGAAACCTCAGCTTGAAATACAGTTGCACCATTGCCAACAGTGATGAGGCGAGTTCTTTAAGGTCTAAAGTACATCTATGAGAGAGATCAGAGGTGGAGAAGGAGGTTTGTCTCTCTCATTCAGTTCAGCTCCACACAGCTGGCAATGACTGGACCAAGACTAGAGCTGGATACTGAGGTATGTGCTCAAATTAGCTCATTTCTCCAAGCCCTCTTTCTCTCTGTTCCTTTCCATTCTGCCCTAGAAAAAATTCAAATGGAGTGAGATAACAAAATAAAGGCATTTTTGCATTATGGAAACTACTTTTTCTCTAAAGATAACTTAGGACAGACAGATAAAGCCCAAAATTATATCAGCAGTGCAGATAAAGCCTCAAAGTCACCATTTGTGTTGATCAGGAAAAAACAAGGGGTGCAGCCAAACCATTCCCAGACACTGACTCCAAAAAAGAGCATGAACAAGGTATTCCCAAGAGGGATAAAGGCTCATGGGGTCAGAATTAACAAAAATCCCTTCTTGTGCATGACACTTGAAGCCACCTTCAATTAATGCCAGCTCTGCAGACTGAAATATTTCTAAAGGCAGACAGAAGATTTATATGACCATAAATATATTGACTCATTAAGGTTTGGATGAAAGAGATGCATAGGTCTGGAAATTAATAACAGTTTGAAAGAAAAAATGATATTAAAACATCATCAGCCAAAAGCAATGTCACCATTGTAGCAACAAACACTAGATGAAATAGATAATGGAACTGAGAAATGATTAGGCAGTGTGAAAACAGATCCTCTGGATAAAATGAAATGTTAGTGTTACAGACAATAATTATCACTCTTCTCTAATGCCCCAGTGCTCTGACTTGACCTTCTTGCTGTTGTCAGGCTCAAAGAAAGTCCAAAACAAAAATCCAAATTTTGATTGAGTTGCCCTAGCGAGCAGAAAACATTCATATAAATGGAATAAGGTGAAATCAATGGCATGCTGAAAAGCAAAGACAATAGAAGCTATCAAATTCCAAGCAGTAATTTGGTTTTGAAAAGAAAAATAATTTTGGATTTGCATAATCTTGAACTAAAATGACTATAGCTTAGAGAAATTGATTAAATTTGCCTGCAAATTTTCCTGTTCCCATTGTTACAGTTGTGTTAAAAGGCCAAGCAAAGTATTTCTTGAGTAATTTATTAAAAGGATTTAAACTTCTTGTTCGTGTGTGAAAACTGTGCATTTAACAGCTTTTGATTTTTTCACATTTCTTCATAACTCAAAGTGATTTGATGCAAATATGGACTAATAGTTTCTGGCAGACTTCTCAGAAAGTACTAATGGACTTCAAGTTTGTACATTTACTTATTTCATTGCACATTTGGTCAACATAAATTGTGTGACAGTGCTTATCATGGCCACAAAGCTTTCAGGTTTGCTTTGCAAATATTTCCTGTCTAAATGAGGCACATAAAATGTGCCAGGGGAGGCACAGCAGGTATTGATATCTCTATGTAATCTAATTACTGTGATTGATTGATTATGTCAAAAAGTAAATATGGAAGCTTCACTCAGCTTGATGTGCTGTGCAGGATACAGAAAACCAACAAACTGCCTTAGCGCATACTCCTAATACAGGACAAGTGAAAATACAGTCACAAACATGGTAAGAAGTGATCCCACTAAGCTGCCTGACTGCTGGACACTTTCTGTAGGTCTAGGTGAAAAAGAAAATCTTAAGGAGATTGTGGAGAACAGTGCAGGGGGGTTTTGGCTGCTTGCTAACACCTTCGTATGAGCAAAGAAACAGCACTGTTGAAAATTAGGCAAGGAATGTAGGAAAGCCATCATGAGGAGACAGTAGATTATGGACTTTACACCTCATCAGCATAAAGGAGGTAGCAGGCACTGAAAGTAAGTACAAACAGTTCCTCTCAGGCTTCCTGATTAACGTTCTCCAAAGTCTTTCATGTTTTTCCCTCATTACTCAATGCAAGGCAGTGTCAGCATCCCAACAGAGCTTGGAGGAAGGGAGTTGTGGAGGGGCCAAGGAATGCTCAAGAACCCTGTTGGTGAACTGAAACCATGTCTGTCAGGACACAGGACGATGGCCAAACCCCTGGAATCACTTTATTCTCCAGCTGGAAACTACCAGATATCATCTCCACCCAAGCCTTACACCCGAGTGTAAGAGTACCAATGGTCTGCAAAGGCCAACAGAGCAGGGGGGTTATGATGGAGCCACAGCATTACAAATTCACAATGACTAACATTTTTATTAACTCTATGTCAAAACCCCATCACTAATTACAGCCCTTATTCCTGCTGTCTCATCAGTTGAAGAAACCCAGATCAAGAAACTGCATAAGCTGTGTAAGCCCTTCCCCAGGCAACTTAATATACAAGCCCCAGCAGGTGGGTGCAGCAGGATCAGAGAATCACAGAATGGTTTGGGTTGGAAGAGACCCTAATGATCACCTCATTCCAAACCCCTGCCAGGGGCAGGAACACCTTCCACTAGACCAGGTTGCTCCAAGCCCCTTCCAACCTGGCTTTGAACACTTCCAGGGATGGGGCATTCACAGCTTTTCTGGGAAAGCTCTTCCAGTGCCCCATTATCCTCAGAGTAAAGAATTTTTTTGTTAATATCCATGGAGGTGAGGAAGGAATATCACTGACTTGTCCAAATTCACTCATCGGTAGTCTGTCACCATCCAGTTTTGAATTAGGAGGGATTAGAAAAGAAGAGCAAGGTGGCCTCCATGGCAGCTTTACAGCCATCTCCTTCCAAGGGTGAGACAACTGGGAGAAGATATAAAGCTGCCTTCAAGGAACCTAAAATCAAGCAGCAGAAATAGCATTGACCTCATGGATGGAAGGAAAGAAAAGACTCCTAATAGCACTGAGACCTGATGGGTTGGGAACAGTCCCTACAGGTTTTGAAAACAAACCAAAGCTCATTCACAGCCATGAGAAGAAAGCATTAGATACCACAAAGATAATGATTTAATTGCTCCAGTGTCTTGTTGGTCCCATGGGGATAATGGTATTTTCCTCAGAGGGATGCTGCGAGTGGGAAATACAGACACTAACAATCAGAACATAGATGTGAGGAGAAAATGTCTTCACTGAAAGAGTGTTTAAGTATTGGAACAGGCTCCTCAGGGAAGTGGTGGAGTCAACATTCCTGGAAGTGTTCAAAAACCGAGTAGACATGGCACTTCAAAATATAGATTAGTGGGTATATTGGTATTCAGTCAAAGGCTGGACTTGATGATCTTGGAGGTCTTTTCCAACTTTAATGATTCTATTATTCTATGAAATCTTCATATTCTGCAGCATTTTCCTTGGAAATCTGGTCTCCCACACAATAAATCAAGTAGGCTCTTTGGGGGTGGGCACTGCAAGGTGGTGGTCTTACAACCCATGGAAGCAAAGCTCAGCTGGAGAAACACATCACCACTTGGAAGGACAAATGTAAATACTAGAGGAGGGAAACAGGGGAAGAACTTTGGAACTGATAGTATGAGTGAGAAGGGCTGGAAAATGCAGCTGTAAATGGCTCTCTAACTGCAGAACAGTTTAGTTTTACAAGCACAGAGTCCTCTTGTGTTATCACCCAGCACAAAGTATGTGAGAGAGTAAATACTCACTAAAGACTTGGCAGCCTGGCCTCCCTCAAGAAATATGACAGGGGCACAGGTTGCTTTGCTTTTTGTTTCAGTAATTGGATTTTCTGGGCTCAGGGTGTTCCTTTCTGAGGTGGTGGGAACAGACACACTGGTAAGGGAAGCAGGCTACCAATTTAAAAACAGGGATCATTACTGAGCCCACGGAAATCTGGATCTGTGTCTCACAAGGGAAGTTCAAAGGCATTTCACAACTTGCACAATTCCACGCCTAACAGGAGATAATCTCAGGAGCACCACCAAACTTTGCGTTTAGAGGGTTATTTTTATTTTAATTTGTCTCCTGAGGCAACCTCATTTGAGCTGAGTTTTAAGGACAAAGCGAAGGACTTTAAAAGCATCTTTAAGCCCACAACTGCAATACCTGCTACTACCTAAATCTCAAGTATTTAATGGTTCCTAAAAATATATTGCCTTGTTAATGCCTGCAGCAAAGCATAGAGTTTATGAGGAGAGCACAGTAATGCCCCTTTAGCCATCTGGCCAGCAAGAATACAATGGGGTGTTTGATAACAGCCATTTCCATGTCTGCAGGAGATGGCTGCAATAAAAAGAACAAACAAGCACATTTACAGGGGGCTGCAGTTGGATACTGAGCCAGGCTAGGAACCATAAGAAATTTAATGCAAATCTCTAAGGTCAAATCACAGACAACTCCATTGCTTCCAAAGTCAAATGGAGCTTGATGCTTTGAGTTACGAGATGCAAATAGTTATTCCAACCCAAAATGAAACTGTCTGAAGAACCTTGAGGGTCCCTGCCACCATCATTTTCACTTTCTAATGCAGTCCTTGGGAAAAAAAAGTCACCAGAGCCCACGGAAATAGCACCAAAACAGCATGTACAGTGGAACTGAGCACCCTCCTCACCTGTTTGGTGGAAAGAGATCAGTGAATTTTGAATTAAGGACATAATCACCAAATCAAAGTAAAGCTATTGCAGGGCACAGGGTTGAAGCAACCAGCAGATCTAGAAGGGATCTAAGCCTTCAGATGCTGAAGATTAGATTAGATATTAGGACGAAATTCTTTACTATAAAGGTGGTGAGGCACTGATACATGTTGCCCAGAGAGGTTGTGGACTCCTCATCCCTGGAAGCATTCCAGACCTGGCTGAATGGGGTCCAAGAAACCTGGTCTAGTGGAAGGTGTTTCTGCTCATGTCAGGGTATTGGAACTGGATGATCTCTATGGCCCTTTCCAACACGAACCATTCTATGATTCTGTGAATACAGAGAAGGACTTCAGCACAATGATGGACTTGGAGTTGGAATTACAGGGGGATCAGCTCCAAACTTTCTATTACTTTGTGTATTATGAATGTCATAATTCTTGCCCAAGTCACGTTTCATGAAACTGCTTTTATATCAAGACATACTGAGCTCCTGCCTTCTTCCCTGGGCATGAAAATCACATCATATTGTTTCATTCCTCTGCCTGTTTGTGCACCGGTCACACAAAAAGTTGTGAAAGTACAACCAGGCTTTTCAGGCTTTTAAACACGCAAATATAAACCGCGATTAAGGGCACATCACATTTCCTCGCTCAGCGCCTTGCTCATAAAATGTAATGGCTCCACAGTCTTTCCAGCATTGTAAAGTAAAGTTTTTCCCTTAAACCCTAAAGGGAAGGAGAAATTTATGTCACCTAATTTCAACTATCTAAAAATTAGGCATCTAATCCAAGATAGTCATCTGTGTCTTAGCTGATGCAGGGAATGAAGCATCTTCAGAGCACAATTCATGCAATCATAAACCAGGATAAGAATCAGCCCTGGGAGAAAAATGCCTAAGTGGAGATGTTTTCCTGTGCACTGGGTTACAAAACTCTGATTTCACTCTTGAGAGATCTGTGGCACATTTAGTTCCCCAACTATTAGGACTTACTGGTCTTCTAGGCCCTATAGGGTATCCCACACGATCTTCAGAAGGGTGTGATCTCCTCTGATTGTGTCATATTTACCAGGTCATGTTGCCTCCATAGGGCACCTGAATGTCACTGGAAGTCTGCGTTTAGGGAACTGAATAATACACCAATTTCCTGGTCAGCAGAACAGCTTTTCCCATTTCATTAACTGCATTAACACAATGCCCATTTTTTATAATGAGAATTCAGACACTTAGTCTATTTGTCTTCACTTACACTTGGAGACCTAAACTGCAGTTATTTAATCCACAGAATGAATTCTTCCCTTTTGTTCCTAATGCATGGGGATGCGTCTGTCTGTGGAAGCATATTTCTCTTTTTGTTGAGCATAATAAGATCCCAGACAAAAAACTTAGACTAAGCTCCTAATTTATTAAGGGCTAAATTACAGTAGGTATAAATTTGAGTATAAATAGGTGTTCATGGTTTTGATGTTCACATTTGGAAATAGATGCTCTTTAAGGTCCTTTCCAATCCAAACCATTCTATGATTCTGTGAAGATCTTGGCTTCTTTCAATAACAGAACAAAATACTAATGTGGACACTGATCTAAAAAATTATTCTGCTTTTCCAAAAGCAACCTTTTTTCTCTTATAGTTTTTTAGTTCTCAGTCAACAGCTTCCATCTGGTAATCTCACAGCATTTCTTTCATGGACTTTGATGAAAATCTTCTAAATTTTTTTTGCAGAAGGGCAGAAGCTTCATCATGAAGAGAATCCACCACAGGATAGATGAGTAAGAGTCTAACATTTACATCTTCAGATGCCAACATTGTAAATCTTAGAAGCAACATAAAGAATGGAATTGGATATGCAGCTGAGTGTAACACTAAGGCACCAGCATAAATCAGAACATAAACATTATGAAACAAAATATTGCTGCTTTGCTGCTTGACAAAAGTTGTTATTTTTGCTCAGCTTATGTTGTAAACAGTGAGTGCAGCAGAAATGACAAGAGTAGAAAACAGAATAAAAAGGTGAATTGAAGCTCTAATTTATTTTCTTTTCTAAAAATATAATTTTCCAGGAACAGAACCTGGCTGCCTGTAAAGCAACTGGACCACCTGACCCCAAAATGAATTACATTAATTTCAAGTTATGGGTATGTTGGAAGAATATTTGAGACTAAAAATGCTTGTCTTGGAACTGTTGTTGGGTTAACCAAAAGAAATTACTGATTTTAAGGTCAACACAATCTCTCACTCTTTAAGGTCAATACAATCATTCTCTCCCGGACAGAGTAATCCACTACTGAGTTACAATTTTGACACACTGAGCTTAGTAGTTTGATTTATCTTCTGCTAACAAACACAAACGTAATGTTTGGCCACTGACTTCTCATGTGTCTGTGCCAGGGGTTCATGCAGCAGCATTACAATATCTGCTGACCATTTGAAATCTAACCCCATAACTGAAGTTTGGTTTTTTCACTCTCAGGCTGCTGGTTAACAGCATGGCGTTTTGCAGCTACAGTAAATAATATATTTTATCACCTTTTCCAAATAGAAGTGCCTCTACAAATATTTATTTGCATCCTCCACAGTAAGGTGCAGCTTAGAAATCACCAGCTACCAATAGCTTTGTTAGTTTCAGCTCCTGGGGGATAATTTTCTTGTACTGGGAACTATGTTTTTTATCTCTGTTGCACAGAATTGTTCAGTTTGGACATATTCTGAGACATAAAATCTAGTGTCTCCTTCAGGACACTATTTGGAAAAGGCACTGACTCCTGAAAGTTTATGTTTTTAGATTGTCTTTCAGCCTGTTCTATTCTAGTTCTGATATCACACCCATTATTATATCTCAGGTTATCACCTGCATCACTGTAATATGTCTGTATTTCATAGAACACAAACTTTGATTTCTGTAGTGATTGATACCACTATTTATTGCCCATTCATGAGAGGACTCTTCTCCTTGAGTTTTAGTACTGTAATCAGAATGAAGGAATGTTTCTGCTTGAAAATATTATCTGTCAATAAATGCACTTTCAGGATGGCCAAAAAGAATAATTTGAGCAGTAGGGTAATTTACCGAAGTGGTAATAAATGGAAAATGGCAAAAAATAAAACATTTCAATTTCTGTCTGGAAAGACAACTTTGTCTACTTTCTCAGGACTTCAGACAGCATTAAATGGGGTAAGAACAAAAAAACACCAATAGACTCAGATGTTCATGTTAACAACATATTTTTGTCGTTCATACTGAAAAAAAGAAATAACTGTTCAAAAAATTTTCACCTGCTCTGCCCTTGACATCCTCCAGTGGCCACCATAAGAAATCTCAGCACTAGGAGTACCTCAACCCACTACTGGTGCACCTGGTTGGACCTGTTCTCTTGTTGACATCAACAAGACTCTTTTCTAGAGTATTTTTATATTCTCTACATTATATATTTATATATAGAATACATATTTATATATTTATATGTATTTACTATAAGAATATAGTAAATATATTATATTCTTAGATACTCCAGATCTTTACTGAGAAGGAACTCTTTCAACCACCCGAGTGGCTTGATTGAACACCAGATTTGTCTGGCAGGAGTTTCTTTCAGGACATTTAATTAGATAAGAGCAGTACCACAGTGCAGAAGTGCCTGAATAGAGCAATTTGAGATCCAAATTGGTATGTCTTAATTAATGGCAGCTTAAATCTGAGAAAAATTGATCATTTGTACATCATTTGCTCTTCCTTTTGTTATTGTCTTACATCATTCTCCATCAAGTACTTCTTAACTGATTAATTATTCCATCAATACACTCAGTTCCAGCCATTACCAACAAATGTGGTCAGTTCATGGAACAGATCTTTAAGTAGAATAGTTGGACATTTACTAGTCTGTAAATCCCTTCAAAGATGGGTGTCCCATCAGTCCTTCAGAAGACTGAGAGCATCCAGCTCATTAGTCTAATAATTAGCATCTTATAAAGGACATTTTGCAGCTCCCCATTATTCCAGAAGTATAGCTAAGATAAATAGACTTTGTATTTCCCAGGCAGTTCATGGCAGTTCTTCGGCTTATATCAAACAGAGTGAGTGCAACTGAGTGGTTCTGAGCATGCTCAAATTCATTACAGATAACAGGCATGTGTTTTTATCTTAAATGAAAGGAATTTTGTGTGCAGATCACAGCATCTGAATTTGCCACCCAGCAACACTGTGAAGCTGGGCTGTCCGAAGCATGTTGCACCACAGGACCCGCTCCTCAACACATGGAAAATATTCATCTTTGAAGAAATCAACACTGAACACATTTCCAGGAAATGACAAATTCAACATTTAGTCCAGTAATAGAGAACCAAGAACAAACCCCACAGGAGGGAATGAGGCACCAAACTTCAGGTGTCTCAATGAAGGTACCTGTAGGGTTGTGATTTGCCTAAATGCAGAAATCTTCTGCCATCATGTCCCACTTGGAGTCCTGTGTTCAGCTCTGGGGTTCCCAAGGAAGGTGTTCAGCCTGGAGAAGAGAAGGCCCAGGGGAGACCTTAGAGCCCCTTCCAGTGTCTAAAGAGAACTGGAGAGGGGCCTTTCATAAGGGCGAGTAGTGACGGGACAAGGGGAAATGACCTTAAGCTGACAGAGAGTAGATTTAGATAATAAATTAGGAAAAAAAACTGTTTACTATAAGCATGGGGAGGCACTGAAACAGGTTGCCCAGAAAGGTTGTAAACTCCCCATCCCTGAAAGTGTTCAAAGCCAGGATGGATGAGGCTCTGAGCAACCTGGTCTACTGGAAGGTGTCCCCACCCATTGCAGTGGGTTTGTAAAGAGATGATCCTTAAGGTTCCTTCCAACCCAAACCATTCTATGATTCTATGACTCTATTTGAGATGTAATAAAGGAGTCAAAACACCTTTATTGTGCTGGCAGACATCTGACTGGACACACAAGAGATACAAGCCCTTCTGGAGCATCCTGAGGGCAGAAAGGAGATAGTAAATCAACCCAACTGGCTCTAGATGCCCACGTGAGTAACTGAGTCCTACCCTTGCCATCTGAAGTATCTTCATTGCTAGTGGAGATCTGAATCTGACCCAGTTGCCCATGACCAGGGGACACAACATCCATTTTGAGCTGGCAGTTAAAATACTGGATAATAGGGAAGTCATACACTTCTCAAGAATACCTTGCAACAACCCAAACAGCGCGAAACACTTGAATTCAAGCAATTTAATCCTACTCCTGGCTTTGATTTTTCATTGCAAAGAAGATATAAAGAGTTTTCCAATTCCTCAAAATAAAAGTCTGCTAGAAACACAAGAAACATTCCTTAAACATATGCTGAAAAGCACCAGGCTGAAAAGTTAATAGTGGATCCAGATAAAGAAAATATTTGAAATGTGGAAGAAAAAAAAAAAACATTTGCCAAACTGGCATTTATATACACAAACTAACACCACTTTTATCTGTTCCTGTGTATGTCAGCTACACCAAGACACAGGAAGAGACAGGGACTCCTTTCCAAAAGAATTCCACAGGAAGTCACAGATGGCTGTGACCTCGAAGAACCTGCCAAGCACCTGAGGCAGCAAGCTCTGCATCTGAAGCATTTGGTAATGAGGTTTTTACAGAGATGCAATTTTAGGTGCTCGAGCTGAAAACAACATAGACATTTTCCCCCCCTCACAAAAAAAAATCTTAATCTGGATCACTGCCAAGAGCTGCTCTAAAACCAACTCTGTTTCATTTACTCTCATGATAAATAGGATGGTTTAGTGGAAACACTGTACGCAAAACTGTACTGCTCAGGTAATTACCTTGATTGAAACAAGTGTTTTTACACTGAAAGCAAAATTCCCCTGGAGTTAAACCAAACCTCAACAAGAACAAGACCTCTGTGGAGAAGCAGTCACATAAACAAGTGTGTGTGCTAATTATTTTCCAGTGGTTCTCTTAATGAGTCACTTGCTCGAGTCCACTGGTCACAAAGATGATTATTTTAATGATGATTCATAGAAACTGGGTGTGTATTGCAAACACCAAGTGCTGCACCAGTTGCTATGGCAGGAAAACGTGTGCGGTTTGTTCCATAAATAGCAGAGTAAATAATTGCATGACAGCTTGTTCCTCCTCCAGAGGGTCTCCCAGTGTCGGAAATGGTCTGCAGGGAGCTCACCACGTTCAGCATTTCCACCCCCTGCTTTTTCCTGAGCTTGTAGATAAAACCCTTAAACATTATTTTCACACACAAAGCTCATTTTTTAGCTTTTTTTCTTTTAACTTTTTTTTTCCCCCTGCATTGGAGACTTGGAGCTTCACTCTGATTTGTGTTACCTTGGTGTAAACCAAGAGTAAATCTATTTTTTTCAGGACAACAATATTACTGGAGTCTCCAGCTACAGAAAACAGCAGACAGAAAAGCAAACACTCTCTCCACACTGAGCAATGAGAAACAAGTTGGTGGTTATGACAAACAAAAAATATTCACTTTTCACATCATATAGGACTGCATTCTGATTAGGTCTAAAACAAGATTCTTATTGAAATACCTTCTTCTCCTTACCAGCAGAGTTCTCTAACCCATCCTAGGACTCTCTCAGAAAAATGGATTAAGTTGGGTTTAGCCTGGCCCCCCTTGAAAAGCATGTGTGTATTCTAGAAAAATCTGAGTGTGATTTTGGCCTGGGCATTTTCTCAAGTCTAAATTTTGGAATAATTTTTAAACTGAAAATACTGAAATAAGAACCTTGTCCGTACAGCATCAGGAAGGAAACAGCACACAACAAAAAAGAATTTAAAGAAACATATGAGAATTTGGGTTCCTGGTGGTCACCCCTCCTAAGTACCCCGAGACTATCAGTGAGCAGAATAAAAAAGTTCCATATAGGGCTGAAAAGCTATTTTAAAGGGGAGGATGTAAAGAGGAAAAGCAACAATGTGGGTTAGTCTGATGGAGGTGGGTTTTCCCCCCACCAGGGATTGATAAACCTGCTAGGGAAGGTACCTCTGTTTAACAGTTCACTTCACTGAGGCTTTTAAGCATCTGCCTTATCTGAAGGGTCTCTATTCTAAATAAATGATACTTCTCCATACGGCAACTATTTGCTCACAGATTGCAATGCTCATTGCCCCAAAAAGAAGCACAACAGCAAAGGCGGAAAATTAAATCAGACTTGATGCAGCTATCATTGGTATTGAGGAACTGCAGAGGGGAAAACTTTTCCAGAAGCAAAGATACATCCCCCCTCCGTGTAATGGATTTGAGCTCAGAACCAGAAATAAAGGATCGTGGGACAAGGAATTGTAAAAATCCCTCCCCAGGAAAGAAATGTTATGTCATCTTAAACCCTTGGAGTGGTTCCTCTGAGCTATACAACCTTTTAACTGGTAGTTAAGTCTTTTTATCACTCGTATTCACAGGCCCTTAATCATCCTACAATAACTGGAGTGCAGCTGAGATTGTCTCCTGTCTGCACAATGCCCAGATCCTCAGGAAGGACTTTCCTGCTGGGGGAAGTTCACAGCCTGGACAGCTGTTTGGGCTGGAAGACAGTTAATTTTCATCATAGTAGAGATTATGGGACTGTGGTTTGGATTTGTGATGAAAAAAGCATTGGTAGCACAGAGATGTTTTTGGTTGTGCCAAGCAGAGCTTACACAGAGCCAAGGGGGCACAAGAAGTTGGGAGGGGGCAGAACCAGGACAGCTGACCCAAATTGACCAAAAGGATACTGCAGACCACATGGCATTGTGATTCACATACAGAGCTGGGGGAGAAGCAGGAAGGGAGGGCCATTTGGAGTGGTGGCATTTGTCTTTCCAAGTCAGTGTTCCGTGTGAGGGAGCCGTGCTGAACTGGGGATGGCTGAACACCTGCCTGCCCATGGGAAGAAGTGAATTAACGCTTTGTTCTGCTTTTCTTGCATGTGCAGCTTTTGCTTTACCTATTAAACTGTCTTTATCTCAACCCATGAGTTTTCTCATTTTTACACTCCCAATTCCTTCCCCGTCCCACTGGCAGGGAGTGAGCGAGTGGCTGTGTGGGGCTGAATTAAACCACAACAGTCCTTTTTGGCACCGAGAATGGGGCTTGGAGGGCTCAAGATAGCAACAGCTTTGATTGGCATATGCTAGATGGATTTTATAGCTGTTATTACTGCTGAGCTATTAATTGACAGCTCCTGTGCCTGCCATGGGACTCGTTTGCCTGCCTGTGTATTAGAGCCCAGTGCTTGTTAGTGGCTGCTTTTTGATTCCACTGCTCGCTGTGGTGCTGCACTGCTCGTCATCTGACTGTGCTGTGCCTGGGAATGTTCTGATAACAGCAGCAGAGACGTGCCTGGGTTGGCAGATAGCCAGGGAATCACTGTGCTGCTGTTCTGGACACACTGGCACTCCAGTGTGAACTTGAATCAAAGGGTCAGTGACCTGTGGATGAGTCCAAGAGGGAGCAGGACATCCTGGAATGTCTGTGGCCACCAACTAGTCCAGCCAGAGCAGGTACCTCTTGAAGTTGTTGTGGCTGTGGTTGTACCTGTGCTGCAGCTTCACATCTTGAGGGGATTGTGGCTCCAGGGTAAGTCCACGCTGCATCAGGCAGACCTTGAAGTATCAGTGGCTGTGCACAAGGTCATGCTGGAGGCAGAGCAGAAAGCAAAGGCAAGTAAGACAATATGTGTATTGGTATCCCTGTGTTATGAGGTGATGATGAAAAGAGAGAAAATACAATAGGATTCTTTGTTGGTTTCCTAAACAGTGATGATGGACCTCACAGGTTTTGGAGTTATTACTGGAGCACATGTGAAAATTTAGGGGAATTCCTCTACCAGGGATTGCACTGAGCCTGGCAGTGAGCTCAGCATGCCCAAGAGATAAGCAGTTTTCCAACCTGCCACTGGTTTTGTAACCTAAGAAAGGTTGAGGAAAAGATGTGAGAAATTGGCTGTTCCAGAATTTGGGAAAGTGACCACACCACAACAATAATGATGAAAGTAAAGAACCATCCGCTGCTGTGGCTTGAGCTGCAAAACTGTTTTCACAGCTCTAAAGGGGAGGAGGGGGAGGCAGAGCACTGGTAGGAACCCAAAACACCACACTGAGATCCTAAACAGACGAGCAGAGAGGCAGGAGAGGCTGCAGATGTGGCAATGCTTCATTTGGCATCACCTGAGACATCACCACGTGGAATCAAAAAATGTCAGAAGCTGATGTCTGCAATCCCAGAAAGGAAACAGAAGCAGCTTGTCAGCCTGATCTAAAAAAGGACTCCCCACCAGCTGAGCCAAACAGGAGCCAATGCAGAGAGACACACCACTCAGACAGTGCACATGGTTGGGACCCACAGCCTCCTGTTGGGCAGAAGTAGCCAAAATGAAGCTCCAGCTGGTAATTGAAGCAGACAGGGATGCTCAAAACCCTGCTCTCTGCACTTCTGAGCTCTTGAGCCTGTCAGAGCCCAAGACACACTACGAAAAGCAGGGACCAGCAGCCACAAGAAGGTGAAGACAGTTACCACTAAACAGCTGTTGAGTTCAGCGTCTCTACAGGTTTTCAGGCAGCAGCAGCTGCTCATAAATGTGAAAGCTGGTTCTTTCTCAACACTGGGCCACAGGAGACACTCCCTGAGAAAGAGGAGTGAAGAAGAGGTTACTTGGCCAGGAAAGAAGTCAGCTTTGTAGCAAACACACAGGCAGAAACAAAAAATTTGCATTTTCTTACTGATCAGAGCAGTACAAGGTATGTGATTTCTAGAAATAATAACAGGATAATAATATTCCCCCACTACTCTGAGCATTTTCAGTTCACCTGTGTATGGGAAGTTCTCACAGACCTCACAGACCCCTGGATTTTGAATACTGAGAGAAGAAAAATTCAATATTTTGATGTCTTAACTTTTGGAGGCTCTTCCAGCTTCAGGTCAGAAGACTCCTGTTCAGTAAGTAGGATTAACTGGGCACCTCAGCATAGCCCCAGACACAAGGCATTACAGCAAACCTGACATTTCATTCTTCTCAAACAAGTTTCATTTGCCTTCTGACATAAGGTTGTTTATGCCGAGTCAGTCCTTTTGTACCTAAAACATAAAAAAGTGAAAACACCTCTGACGTGCTTGCAAATGTTTTGTCTCACTTATGAAGTCCTGAACAGCCATGGAAGGAAGGAAACACGGTTTTAAAGTCAGTAAAAAAGAATTTTAACCTGTCTCTGACATCCCACGGAAATACTTTAACCATCGCCCTGAATTAGAAAAGAATTATTCAAATTTTGTTGTCACCAAGCCTGGTTTGTTCTGAGATAAGTGACCACAGGCAGGATAGAATCATATCATAGAATCAACCGGGTTGGAAAAGACCTCCAAGATCATCAAGTCCAACCCTTGATCCAACCCTGCCATGGTTAACAGACCATGGCACTGATGCCACATCCAGTTTCATCTTAAAAACCCCCAGGGACAGTGAATCCACCCCCTCCCTGGGCAGCCCATTCCAATGTCTGATCACTCTCTCTGTAAAAAATTTCTTTCTAATATCTAACCTAAACCTCCCCTGGCACAGCTTAGGACCATGCCATCTTGTCCTGCTGCTGGTTCCTGGGAGAAGAGACCGATGCCCCCTGGCTACAACCTCCTTTCAAGTAGTTGTAGGGAGTGAGGAGGTCTCCCCTGAGCCTCCTCTTCTCCAGGCTAAACAACTCCAGCTCGCTCAGCCTCTCCTCACAGGACTTGCGCTCAAGTCCCTTCACCAGCCTTGTTGCTCATCTCTGGACCTGCTCCAGGACCTCAATGTCCTTCCTGAACTGAAGGGTCCAGAACTGGGTACAGCGCTCAAGGTGCTGGCCTCACCAGCTTGATCCTGATGAGCACAGAATCATAGAATCATTAAAGTTGGAAAAAGGCTCTAAAACCATCACGTCCAGACATCAGCCCAGAACCACCACCACATTTGCCACCAAACCACATCCTCAAAGTGCCATAACCACGTATTTTTTGAACACCTTTAGAGATGGTAACACCACTGCTTCCCTGGGCAGTCTGTTCCAACACTTGACAACCCTTTCTGTGAAGAAAGTTTTCCTAATATTCAACCTAAATCTCCTCTGATGCAACTTGAGGCCATTTTTCTCTTGTCCTATCACTTAATTAGTTTTGCAGTAGAAGTTCTCCTTGTGCCCATTGCAGAAATGAAACAGTCAGGACACACTATTGGCAAAATCTGGGATGGCTTGATAATTTAAAGTTCCCAAAGTTAAGCAGAAATTCTATAGAGTTTTCAGGACCTAAAACTTTGAGTTGGGTGCTAAGAGTAGATGAAATTAGTTGTCTTCTTGAGGTGTCTTTATTTGCACCAAATCTACAGGGACACTAGACAGCTGACTTGGAAAAGGTTCTTAACTCTTAGGCAGCTAAAATTGGATGGTATAATCCCCTAACACACCCCCCAGCCATTTTGTATATGTAGTCCTGCTGACAGCTGAGTCTGTTCTAAAGCACCACAGAAAAATGATACCACAGATCCTTGAAGAAAATAATGTCCCAGATAGCGATGGAAAGGAACACCATCTGTAACTCTGAATCTCAATTTTGTTCTCATTAGATCTTCATTATATCAGCCATCATTGTTGTGCAGAGACCTGAATCTATCCCCTCTATATTCACCTGCAAGCTATTTCCCTTAATTGCTGTGCACACAGAAAATCAAATGTATTCTAACAGTGCTGATTCATTGGCTCAGCTGTTAAATGCAATTTGTGCATCTCTCTATTTATGTATTTCCCATCCCTGCACCATCTGAAGGCTTCTCAATCTTGACTGAAGTTAACCTCACAAATATTCCCCCAGCTCCATAGGGCAGATCTGGAGGAACAGCCAAAATCTATTCCCTGTAGCATTCTCTCCAAATGTTTAACTTCCACTGAAAACACAAGTCTACACACCAAAGTCCTAGGGATATGAAAAACAGCATGGACTAGCATCTGTCATACCAAGAGATGAACTCTTGGCATGGAAATGTCTCAGGGGGGAGCTCTGAAGTCAAGCAAATAAACTGAGAAGTTAGTCTGAATTGGACTTTGCCTAACTTAGCTACTTATGTGACTGCCCTTTTCTAACGAGATCAAACTGTTTGGTTGCTTCATTAGAGGAGTGGAAAGAATGTAATGAACCTCTAATTGTGCTGCTGGGGAAGAAAAAAATATATAAAACCTCCAAATCAGATATTGTTGTTAGTCACTGCTGAATATGTGTTGATTTCCTGGCACATAGGAGAGCCTTTTGCTGGGACCAGGCACTGAATTGTGCACATTTAAAAAGAGACTTTATGTTACACAGTGTGGCAATAATATCTTGTCATTATGTAGGGTTATTTGTGAGATGAATTTGAAGAGTTGCTTGGTAGCTCTGGGAGAATTACTTTTTTTTTTATTCCTTCAGAGATCAAATGATGTCACATAGGAGATGGCTTCCAGGTTTGCCATCTTCCTTGCTCTTCTCAACACATCCTATTTTTAGGTTACCTTAATCATCAACTGCAGCATTCAGTGACACAGAATCCCAGAATTCAACATCCAGTCATCAGTTTTTTGCATCCTCCCCCCAAAATCATAGAATATCCTGAGCTGGAAGGGGCCCACAGGGATCATCGAAGTCCAACTCCTCTCATAGGCTTGGCTAAAATGAAAGGTAAACGTACTGGATTTGGGGGAGTTGTTTCTTCTTGTTTGCCATCTCATGTCTGAAATTTTTACACGTTGAGGGCTTGGGCTGCTTGTGAGCAATTCTCTAAAGGAGAAGTTTCATGGTGTGTTGTGTGAGCAGAGGAACCAGCAAAGCATCGTATATGCAGGTCCTGTTATGTGCTGCAAGGGCTGGGCTCTTCTTATGGGCTCCACTTTAGAAGGGACAGTCATTGAGACTCTCTGCCCACTCTAACAGCTGGGTAATGTCTCTACTCTCCAACCTATTTTAATAAAAATACCAGATTAATATCTCTGAGACCTCTGTCATTCCATCAGGTGCAGTGAACCTGTCTGACAGACACAGAAGTTACCTGGGTGAACAGACAGCAGAGCACACAGAGGAGACACCACCACAGAATCTCTTATTTTTGGGCTCTGCCATCTAAAATGAACCTCTCTCAACTGCAGAATCTTATGGTTCTGGGAGTTATTAATCAAGTGACATCAAGTTTTGTTGCTAGTTTTGACTCCACAGTCTTTCTGCACCTCTGGGGTTAAAATGTGAAATGAATCTCTGGAAACTTCAGAAGTAGCTGTGAGTGTATAACTATATACACTTTTGAAGATATATCCCCTCAAAGATGTGCTAATAGTTTAAAACAGCACAACCTTTTGCTTTGATGTGCAGATCTTTCAGGCTGACAAGGACAGGAAGCTGCAGGTACATGTAAATATATTAACACATGGCTTAAAAGTAGCTTATTCAAGGTAGGAAAGGTGCAGTGGGGAACAAATTTCCCCAAGTTCCTCCCATCAGGCCAGCAAATGCATGGTACGAATGCACCAGATGGTAGAGTAACTGTGGAAAACAAAATTATTGGGCTTAAAACCCAGCTGGAGGGAACCAGAAAAAATTAGCAGAAAGCAGATTTTCAAGAAGCAGAAGACGTAGTTTAGCTTGAAAGAGTGATCAGGGTTGGGTGTAGAAGGTGCTGAGTTGTCTGTTTGCCAACATTTTAGCACAGAAATATTCCTAGTCAAAACCAACTGGGTGTCATATGTAGGTGGCAGGGAGTTCTTCTGCTGACCTTTGAAGAATATAATAAAGGAATTAAAAGGAAATCTGATATGAGAAAAGGGAAAATAAAACAAAGTAGTAGGAAATAAAAGCTTTCTCAGACAATGAACCATTTGCCACAGTGGAACAGGCTGTCACAAGGCACCACTAAAGTAAGAACTGGCCAGATGCAACCCCCAGTGAAATTATTTTTTTATGGATAGGAAACATAACTAAAGTTTTGAGATGAAAAACAAAAATCTAAATGAGAACTTTAGCCAAAATAAAAGCCTTCAAGCTTCAAATCTTAAACTAGACTTTAACTACTCAAAAAAAACCAAAAAACTGTACCTTGGCCACAGAAATCTTATGTCAGCTTCCAACGTGGATTTGTAGACTTCCTTTATAGTCAGGTTGACTTAAACCTGCTGGAGACAGACAATGCTCTTGCTGGATCCTGAGTCTGATCCAGACTGACAACTACAAAATCACCCTCATCAGAGAAATCTGTGATCTGCTAACTGACTCAAAATCCTAGATCAGAGGAGGATTGTGGAACAAAGGCATAAACCACACCATGACCAACATACTGATTTTCCCCCTGAGGTTTCACACTTTTTCTTTTCTCTGAAATATCTTAACATTAATTAAAGCCTTTTCTCTCTTTTTTTAATGCTGCAAAGCATGATCAGTTCCAATATGCCTTGACATAATGCTGTCAGCAAAAAGAAAAAAATAAAAGGATTTCCTTATAGGAAATATCAGCAGAATTCTATATCTCTCAGAGGAATAAGGTGAATGCAGAGGCAAATCTTGGCAGGGAAGAGGGGACAGCCACCTCTGCTGTCCCTGATGTCCATCCGACCTGCAAGAGCCACTCTTATCTCTGTTTGTGGCAGATGAAATCAAACACAGTCCTCAGTGAGGTGCAGAGTCATGTGGGATGAATCCTACCAGGAGCAGTTCGGTTACTTTGGCTGGTGAGTTATCCTTTTCTACATACCAAAACCAATGTGGACACCACAGAAATGAATGAGCTGCACTACAGCCTGCAGAACTCACTAAAATATTAACTCCTAATTCAGTCAAAGAATCATAGAATCATAGAATCATAGAATCATAGAATGGTTTTACTTGAAACAGACCTTCAAGATGATCCCATTCCAACTCCCTGCCATGGGCAGGGACACCTTCCACTAGACCAAGTTGCTCCAAGCCTCATCCAGCCTGACCTTTAACACTTCCAGGGATGAGGCAGCCACACCTTCTCTGGGATAAAGGCCTGCTGGGTTCCTACACAGCATCTCCAAGGGCAATGATATCTGTATTTAGGTCACAGAAATACAGCCCAGAAACTGAGAACACGAAATCATCTTTCTAACCAGCACATGCAAATACAGCCTCTTACTGTGGTTAGTTGTCTGATCACAGAAGACAACCAGATATGGCTTCAACATAATATTTTTGGGCAGTGGGTGGCATACAGCTCCCTGTGGTCCTGCAGCCTTTTAATGTCACCTCTACTACCCCATCATTTTCTGGGATATAGTCCTGTCATTAGATGCTGAGCACAGACACAGAACAGAGCAAAAAATCCCCCTGCCCTGTAAAGGCTTAAATTCTCACTAGAGTCATGACATTTTTACAAGAAATCCACTCATAAAGCCAAACCATGTGTTGGTTCTATGTTTATCAGCTTTCATCCCCTCTTTCTTTTTAAACAGCTTCAGGCTGATTTATCAGCACCTCTGTCAGCCTTTTGTTCTGAATTACCCTTTCCTTCCCCACTGGTCATAGAGGAAAACTCACCTCCTAAGGCTAAAACTAACCTTTGCCAATTAAAAGTGGTTATACAGCAAGAAAGCTATGAGACAGATAAGTTAATATATTTTTAATTCATCTCTGGCCACTTCAATTAACTACTGTCAGTATAGCACAGCACTGCCTGTATGTTTAGGGAGCTGCATCACTGTCAGCAATCTTTTTCCTGCATAGAGATAACAGATACTGGTTATTACTTGATTCCTTGCATTGTTCTTTCTGATTAACTTCAATATAGCAAATACAGAAATGCTAAAAGCAAATCTCTACATCTGCAAAGGCCTTGGGTTCAAAGTGTTTGGAACTGATCAGATATTCACGAGAGCGGTGCCAGACTGGTTTATGCTCCTCCAAATCATTTGAACTCAATTTACAGAGCGTGGCTGTGTGAGAGAGAAAAGATTAGTCCAATCTTACACCATTAGTAGCATGAAAGATCTGAGAGAGCTGCATGTTGGCAGATAATTTGTCTTAGTTCTGAAATACCTCTGTGTAAGGTCTCCTCCTTAGGAGGAAGTGCAGTGAGGTGAGCAAAAGGTTAGGGAGGAAGACAGAAGGAGTCAGAGGGGAATGGGGGATGCCCCTTGCTGGGCACCACTCCTCCAGTGGCACAGAGTACGCATCCCATGGAAATGTGTTTAATACAAACTGGCTTGTTCTTGGTCTCTGATGCAAAGGGGAAATTTCAACAGAAACCACTGATTCTTCACAGGCATTAAACCTGAAATCAGAAGCATTGAAAGGCAAAGAAAGTTTAGGAGACTTTTCCCTAGCATGGGAATTTAATTTTCAACCTTTAATGATCTAAGAAGTCGTATCGGGACATTATTAACAGCCAGCATCAAATACCTAGTACTGATTAACAGTGTGATTCCCATATTATGTAAGATAAAAATTCATAAGATCAAACTTCATGTACTACAACAGCTAAATGGTTTAATGAGAAATACTCAGTATTGGAAAGAAAATTTCCTCCTAGGAATGACATGGAAAATGGTCAGTGGGATAACCAGCCACCATTCCAAACGTGGCAGCAGTCAGAACGGGTCACTGATTTGATGGTCCATGACAGTCATACCCAGAACTATGCAAAAAACAGCTTGGATCCACCTTTTTTCAGGAAATTCCAGCCCTGGCAACATCCCACCTTTGATTTATATGAAATACAGTGCTTTTCAAACTCTGTTTCTCCAAGTGCCATTTATAGCACACAATCTAAGGAGACAGAGAGTGAAGGGAGAAGGGAAAGGTAGGAAAGCCATTTGCAAATGAGTAATTCCCCAGGAATGCTTTGACAGGCTGTCAGCAGAGTTCTGATAAAGACATCCAGTTAAAATACTTCACTGTGGCTCCAGGTGAAGGAAGATTGACGTTCTGATGGTGAGCACAGGCAAACTCCACCCAGGAGATGTTTAATCTCTGTGGGAAGCTTTCAGATTGCCCAAAATGACTCAAAAGTCATTCTGCCTTTTAGCAAATAATGAACATACACAAGAAGTATGTAGGAAAAAAAAAAAAGGAAAGAAAAACCTACTTGGAATAATAATCTCCCCCACTAGCGTGTCATGCATGGTTAGTAATGAAGTGTTTCTTCCAGTACTGCTCTTCAGTTTGCATTCCTAAGTGGTATCCCCACATCCTGCACTCTAGAGTTGGAGCTGCCGACTGCTTGTTTCTGCTGCTAGGATTTCTTTTACCCCATAAACAGCAGAAAAAGACATCAGAGCCAGGCACACATCTCCTAATACCTCCCCCTTGGGCCTTTTATGTCATCTGATGGAGGAAGTTGGTCCCAGGCTGCTGAAGGTATTTGGTCTGTAGGTGAGCACGAGTTGAAAGATGTATTTTTAGTGATAGAATCATAGAATGGTTTGGGTTGGAAGAGATCTTACAGAGCATCTCGTTCCAATCCCCCTACCATGGGCAGGGACACCTTCCATTATCCCAGGTTGCTCAGGGCCTGATCTAACCTGGCCTTGGACACTTCTAGGAATGGAGCAGCCACAGCTTCTCTGGGCAAAGGTTTCAGTGCCTCACCACCCTCACAGTAAAAAATTTCTTCCTTATATCTAATATAAACTTGCCATCTGTCAGTTTAAATCCTTTCCCCCTTGTTCTTTCTCTCCATGCCCTTGTGGAAGGTCCCTCTCCAGCCTTCCAGTAAGTCCCCTTCAGGCACTGGAAGGTGCTGTATGTTCTCCCTGAAACAAACCTTCTCTTCTTCAGGCTGAGGACGAAATAAAACCATTGAAGTACAACTTTTAGCCAAGCTTAGAGCAGCCAATTTTCTTCCTAAAACTCTACTTGTTCTAACCAAACATATGGAAAACAGATTTAACCAGGTCCCTTTTGTTTTTCCTTTGCTTTTTCAGTGCAAACATATTAAAAGCAACAAGGACAAGCTTTCTGAAAGGAAGCAGGTGTTAAACTTGAGGTCTAGAGGTTTCTGTGCACAATCACTCTGCATAATCCCATTAGGAAGAGAGAAAAGAGCACACCTTCCTGCCAGAACTGCAGGACTCAAACTCAGAAAAAAACCTTTGTACAAAGCCTGCATTCCTCAGCATCTCTAGAGAGATTATCTGAAGTTTTTCTATTCCAATTCCTTTTCTTTAAAACAACTCTTTTAAGGAAATGCCATACTGCCAGGGATGATAAAGATCTATCACAATATGAAATAACCTCCAGTTGCCACGCCAGTGGCATTGATGTATTAGAAGCCCAAGGCACACCTCAGTGCCACCTGTGGCTGTCTCAGACACCCTACAGCATCTCAAGCAGCGCTGGACACCCACATTCACGCACTACAGTGCTGAAGTTGAAGTTTATTGTCAACAGCCAGGATTTGTCTCACCTCAAGGATACCAGATTATGCACAAAGGCATTTAAGTGTCTCACAGGAGGGGCAGAGATTTTCCATATCAACAGAGGTACAATGATGGATTGAACCACAACTGCGACAAACTTCAGACTATCACTCACATTGTTAACGACTGTAAAACACACACTTATGCAGGACACATAAAACAAATTCATCAGGCCTCCCTTGACTCTCCTGAACGGTTCAGCAACCTTGGGCTGAATTTACAATCTGTCATTGCCTCTCAAAATGCCACGCACAAGAGGAGGACAGAGCCCGGGGAGCTGAAGAGCCTAGAGAGGAGAAAAACAAACAAACCAACAAACCAGCCAAATTTGATCACATTTCAGCCTTTGTTTTCCCTAAATAATTAATTTTAATTCTCCACACTTGAGCTGGCCTAACTTAAAGGAAAATGGCCATAATGTGAAATTACTCTCAGGCTGCTTGAAATGGTTTGATGGATACAGAAATGCCAAGTGAAAAAGTAGATTGCATACTTTAGTCTGCTTTCCTTGATGGGCCCAACAGAATGAATTAAAAATAATGCCAGACTGCAGTTACACTTAACAGCACACTGTTTAGGATTCAAATTATAATTGGATGTATTACCCTCCTTATGAATTCTCTGCATTGTTCTTTTCCATTGGCCTCTTTCCTCTATTTTCTTCCACTAACCCTGCTGAAACAAAAAAGACTTTCACACAGAAAAAAGGAAGATGTTAAATTCTGTAGACAATTTCGAGCTCATGCCCAACATTTCCCGAGCTCTGTTGAAGTTGTGTTTAGAGCAAACTGTTCATAAAGTATGTACTGGGCAGTGGATGTTAGGAAATGCAGGACTCCAAACTAAAATCGACCCACAATGTTTTTTGGTACCTCTTACGGGCCAGATGACAGGTCCCATCTCACTTTCTGGAAAACATTCTGGAAATTTGTGATATTAACTATAACTCCCCAGACATGACTGGACAGAGGGACTCTTTGGGATTTGTAGGAGCTCAATCTGTTCTGTGTCCCCATCCACACCCACATCCTGAGGAAATCACTGTGCATAGGCCAAGGTGGGATGAATTAAATTAGGCTCTGGATTAGGCTCTGGCCAAATCTGGCCCCCAACCCGTACCTGCATCCCACAGGCACTTGATGTGTTCATCCACTGCTCCCTTCATGTGCATTTTCCCTTCACAATAACCAAGCACTGCTCACATTTGCCGCAGTAAAGGACACCAGAGAGACCAGTTCCACAGGTCTAATTTGGAAGTGAGGACCATGTTCAATTGGTTAATGCTGTTAAACTCACATGCCATCTACAGACACCCCCACTTGTGCTGCCCATCAGGAGTGGTTGTTATGCAATTCCGTAAAAACTCATGTAAACACTAAACTTCCTCTATCTAGGTGTCAAGGCTGCATTTTTTTAGTGCCCTCTAATTGAACTTTTTTAATTTGTATTCATAACTTTGAGGCCTCTGGCATAATCCTGTGCTTTACTTGCAAGGCTTCTGCTTATATTCACTACAGCCCCTTCTATATTCCCTTCTTTTAATGAGTATCAGTCACACAAGGACAACTTGTATGCAAGAAAATACAGGATACACATTTTTGTGATCTGTATGTGATTTAAGAGTGCTCCTGTTTGGCTGCCCATTTCCTTTGGACCCAGGAGTGTTCATATATAAAAATATGTACATATTTATAGACATACAGATTTCTCTTCCTATACATAAATGTAGAAAGAGAGCACAAATATGTGTGAAAATTATACATAGATTCACTTTACATACATATATTTATTTATAAATAGTGTGTAAATATATATGTATGAGTATATATAAATCGAGTATATCTATACATATAGGGGTACAGATGTAATGACTAAAACATTCTTTAACAAGAAAAAAAAGAAATGAATAATTGAATGTTAAATGGGAATGGAAAATATGAGTAACAGGCAGGTTTGAGATCTCTGACTTCACAAGGCTGTTGGATAAGCCCCAATGTGTAGATGTGTGAAGTTAATTAGGTCAATCAATCACAAAATTGCAGTTGGAGGTGGCATGAAAACACTGGAATGTGCAGATAGAGTATTTAGAATAATATTTAAAAGTCAATCCAGTACCTTTTTTTCACATTATTCATAAGATTTTTTTTGTTTGACCCACCTTTTCTCTTTCCTTTCAAACTCCTTTTGGTTTGTCTTGGATAAACAGGAATTATATAAATTGAATAAAGGAGGATGGGAAGGTAGGAAGGGACATCATAATGCTCTCCAGAATCCAGATGAAGATTAAATATGAATATTTAAAATATGAAGATTAAAATTTATAGACAAAATCATTATGTAGAAGGAAGTAAACTGTAATATTCCTTTGTAATCCTGGGCCAGGAAGGTTCACTATAATATATTGCTGAAATACTGGTGGCAATACCAAGAGCTTGTGATATTCGTGAGGTGAAAAATAGTGAATCATAAGAGGTAGCTATCACCTTTTTTTGTCAGCATGTGACAACATGCCGACAATGTATTAGAAAACAGAGGCCTAGGAAAGTTCTACAGCTGTGATAAATTGTAGAAAAAAACCATGTTTATTCTGATTTGAAACCAGGCTGAGTGTGGATGCACAGGTGCAAAACATCACAAGAAGGGGGGTCAAATGGCACATGCTGCTGACACCTACAGTAGCAGGTCATCGAGATCCCAGCGCACAACTTTCTGCAATTCCTCATGACAAGCAGCTCTGAAACCGAGGCAGTGACTAAATCCTGATGACTCACAGAGGTGGGACAGGATAAAGAGATCAATCGCTGTCAGCTCCTGAATGGCTTAACAAGACACATCCAAAACCACCAGCACACACCTAAGAAAAAGCAGTGAAATGTGGGGAGGGTCCCAAAACTGATTTCCTTGTCCTCCACATCCCTGAAAACACCTTGGACAAACTCCCTGGAAACAGGGGCCTTAGTGCCTGAATGATGGGCAGGCTGTTTAAAATAAAAGCCTCTTGATGGCTGAGAGTGTGAGAGAATTAAATTAGTTGTGTTTCACATCAATTAATCTTTCTTCCTGTGAAGGATCCCATTAAACTGCACTGTTGCTGGAGTGCTGCAGTGTCATCTCCTACAGGACTCTCTCACCAAGCTTTGCCTCCAACAACATGGGCTGGTGGGAGGAAAGAAGGACACAGAGCACCCTGCAGGGATGATCCAGGGCACAGGAACTCAGCTTGCTGAGGAAGCAGTTGGATGCTGGTGGGGATGAGCCCCAGAGGGGAAGTGCTCTTCCCAGAAGATACCCAGTTGCTTTCCAGTGCCACTACCCAGGCACAGACACCCCATACAAGCTGTCAGGGAAAAAGGGCAGAATCTGAACTTGTTGCCGTGGGAAATGTGGTCAAACATCAGATTAGTGTTGCTAAAAATGAAAATTAGGCAAAGACTGAAAACAGTTGAAAATGAAGAAACTAAAGCAAACTCTGTTTTGGAATAGGGCACTATACTGACTGAAACAGAGAACGAAATCTCTGAACAGTTTTCCTGATCTGATCTCTCTTTAGAGCTTGGTGATGTCCAAGAGAGAGCTCAGTTTCCTGAATACCTGATTCCATAATGTCTCCTGACAGTTGGTTGCTGTCTTCCTTTTCACAATGAAAATATGCTTATAAATATTGGAATCACAGACTAAATAATCTGATTTTATTTTTCTCTTTTGGGTAATTTTCTGTTCCATGGATGTTTCAGTGAAAATAATCACATTCATAGAATTGCAGAATAGTTTGGGTTGGAAGGGACCTTTAAGATCATCTAGTTTTAACCAACTGCCATGGGCAGGGACACCTTCCACTAGAACAGGTAGCTCCACACCCTGCCCAACCTGGCCTTGAACAATTCCAGGGATGGGACAGCCACAGTTTTTCTAGGCAACCTGTTCCAGTGCCTCACCACAGAGAAGAATTTCTTCCTACTATCTAATCTAAACCTACTCTATTTCAGTTTGAAACTGTTACCCCTTGTCTTTTCACTTTACCTCCTGAGAACAAGTCCTTCCCGTAGGCCTCCTTTAAGCACTGTGAGGTGCTGTAAGGTCTCCCTGGAACCTTCTCTCTCCTCTCCTCTCCTCTCCTCTCCTCTCCTCTCCTCTCCTCTCCTCTCCTCTCCTCTCCTCTCCTCTCCTCTCCTCTCCGAACCTCTCCGAACCTCTCCGAACCTCTCCTCTCCTCTCCTCTCCTCTCCTCTCCTCTCCTCTCCTCTCCTCTCCTCTCCGAACCTCTCCGAACCTCTCCGAACCTCTCCTCTCCTCTCCTCTCCTCTCCTCTCCTCTCCTCTCCTCTCCTCTCCTCTCC